>NW_020271096.1:1131895-1150253 GCF_002803265.2 Melanaphis sacchari | reverse complement strand
TTGTTCATAGGACGCAGACGAAGCAGAGTAAGATTGTTGTTTACCATAAGCTGGAGCAGAGTAAGATGGAGTAGAGTAAGAAGGAGCTGAATAAGATTGTGATTTACCATAAGCTGGAGCAGAGTAAGATGGGGCAGAGTAAGAAGGAGCTGAATAAGATTGTGGTTTACCATAAGCTGGAGCAGAATAAGATTGGGAATGGGGAGCAGAATACGACGGAGCTGAGTATGAAGGAGAAGAGTAAGCTTGTGGAGCTGAATAGGACTGAGGCTTAGCGCCATATGATGGAGCTGAGTAAGAGGAAGGTGAATACGATGGTGAAGAATATTCTTTTTGTTCATATCCAGACGAATGTGAAGTCGAACAATCTAATCCAGCAATGATGTTGGCTTGAATGGCCAAACAGGCAATTATTAAGGCCTGTGAATATAAAAAAATATAATACATTTCTTAGATTGGCAGCTTGTTGCTATATTTTATAATACATTTTTTCAAGCATATTACACATTACATTATACAATTTGTTCTTCTAATGTTTGAATTTTTTCATAAACATTGCGCTAACTATGTTGTTATATTTTTAGAATAATAAATTCAAAAATTAAATTAGAAAATAAATTAACAACATAAAATATTTTAAATGTAAATTTTGTTCAAAAATGTTTAAATTTTCCGTTTTCTCTTTATCGTCAATATTTATTCAAATATAATAGTAACTACACATATTGTAGATACATAAATTACTGTATTTAATGTGATTATGTGTCATACCAATACATAATGTATTTCCATAAGCCATAGTTAGATAACATTGCATTTTTTAACTATAATTAATCACTACATTAGAGTTGTGCAATGTTAAATAGAAATAAAACGTGTCAGTGAAAGAAAAATAAACAAGTGGTTTTACTGTATCATATATTATTTTTGATCAAGATATAACTATATTATTATACTAAGTAATAATTCAACTTATAAAAATTCCTATTTATAACAAATTACTTTAGAAAAATACGTGATTTAAACTATGATCGATGTAATAAAATATAACAGCAAAGTGTACTAAACACTAATTATTGCTGTATTTTTGGTTTAATTTATAGTTTAAAAAAACTAATGGCAACAGTAAATCAACATTAAAGTTCGTAGTTATTATGAAAAGAAACTAAAATTGATTTGCTGTACATGGTTGTTAATTTTTTAATTTACAGGTATACTAAAATATTAAAATCTATAGTGTCAATAAAAATATAATATCGTTGGTACATAATATTAGCCACCTTATTAAGGCAAAGCGTTATGATAAAAACGAAAGCGCACAACTAACACACTTTGACAGATGTATATCAGTGGAACATAAAACCGGTTCGGTTTCGACTTCTATATGTACAGCCGACATAAAAAAAAAAAGCCGACTGCTATTATAATATATTATATACGATATTATTACGATATTATATACTTTGAAATTACCTACTACGTCCGTTATTATAGTTATTATAAAATATTTTTCATTTACAAATATTACTGATAAATTTTAATAATTAAGAATGATTTAACATGCTGTGTTTTTTTTTTTTCAAAAGTATTCAAATCAAATTATAAAATATATTAACACGAAACCCAATATATTTCATTTTTTTTTTAGATATTTTTTTTTTTTTTCATAGAAAAAATACTATTATTTTCATTTATTTTATCGTATTATTATAATACGAATTTTATTGCATTAAATTAGTTAACTATCATACTTTCATCTTACGTGAAAACGGTATAGCTAAATCGAAAATTTAAATTTGAATAAAATCGATGAAAATTATATTAATATGTATATTTTATTATCTATACTATATCTATATTGGTTTTTAACACAAAGTATCATTTTTCAAACTTGTTGCAACTTGTTTATGAGAGATTATTTTATATACGCGTACTTCAGTTAAATGCAATTATTTTTATTGATTATTATCGTTATCAGTTTATGAGTTAAGAGAAGACAGAAAAAAATGTCATGGTGATTTTTCAATTAAGAATTCCACCGATAATATTATTTTTTATGATTGCATTTTATCGACATAGAAAATCTGGTTTCTGAAAATTATTGCTATAAAGTAGTTTTATTTTAAATTTAAAATGTTATAAATTATTAAACTATTAATATAATATACGGCTACCGTGAAAGTAAAATTTAAACCTGAAATCGATAATAATTATCGTTTTGGCCTTGTTACAGATTTTTTCATTTGTGACAAATATTGTCCTCTAACTGAAGGGTTTATCGTTTGGTCACGTATATTAAATACCTAAGTATAATATAATATTATGTTTACTCTAAATATTTCATTGTTAAAAAAAAAAAAGGGAGTGCCCTTAACATGTTTATTTTAACTTTATAAGACCATAATATATTTTAATGAAAATTGAAAAAAACTCAAATTATAGCGTTGATCGTTTGGTCTTGGCACCATTAATATTCCAGTTTCATATTAATTGTATTGTGCTCATAATAATAACTAACATAATACATACAAAAAATAATCTATTCAAATGATAATTGAGATTAAACATACGTGTAAATACTTAATATTGTATAGAATAATATTTTAAATTTTATTTACTTTCAAAATCTCGTAATATTTTTTTTAACGTATAATAGAATATTTAAAAAAAACAACTATATATTATATTTAACTAAAAAAAATCTAAGCTTTTAAAAATTTTGAGTTTAATAAATTTAAATTTCTTTAAGGATTATAATTGAAAGTAATTAAGTAGTACAAAAACACATTAGTTATACACTGTATATTATAAATGTTAGACGCTGGTAATACAATATTATTTTATAAGAAATTCCGCCATTGATAATTAAATTCAAATAATATTATGTTGAATAAATATTTTTTATCTAATCGTGTAAAAAAATTGCTCTGTAGATGTTACCGGAAAAAATTAAATTAAAACAAGTCATGAAGTAACTATTGATGTACTAAAATATCCATCACGTCCAGAAAAACGATAAATTAGAACTGTTTGTTTGTTTTCTTAGAAGTTATTTAATTAAACTATAATTTATTTTATATTATTGCGTATCGCCACAAAATAATATTACATACGAGCACTAAAATAGCCATACCTTCTCACATGCTTAATTATTTTTTTAAACGTATGTCTTAAAAAAACATTAAATATAACTTTATCCAATATAAATCTACAAGAAACCGCAGAAAAAAGTATAAAATATAATAAACACTTACTTTGGCCGCCATTGTGTGAATAAGTTTAGTTGATACGACAATAATTTGTTTGATGAACAGTGATCGAACTGACAGATTATATTAATGCTAGTGACGAACGATTCGAAATTTATATACTATAAAAATATAGCCGTCGACCCTACTTCGGACACCCTTAGGATGAGTACGTAATGTATAATTACGTCCGTATACGATAAACAACATCATTTTCGGAGAATATCGTAAATCGATCAACGTATTGGTGTGTAGTCAATTGGCGTAACTGTCGCCCAGGGCGAAGAATTGGCCAAACGGTTCATCCCCGCCGGTAATAAATCGGTAATAAAACGGTATTAATATCAATTATAATAACAAGTAATAGTAATGAAAATTGCTAATCAAAACAAAATTGTTCGTGTAATTTGTCAAAAGAAATCTCGACGGGCAACCACTTTCGCCCCGTTATGTGGAGGTATCTGTTTATTTAGACGCCGTCTAATTGGATAGGCATACGTAATATTCGTAGAAAAGTGTTAGCATATACTATAACATAAGTACTATAATAATGTGTGCGTATAATATCATTATGCATGTTTATTATATTATAGGTACTTATACTTGCGATTGATTACCTGTAATCCGATAGTGTAGGTAGTTATAACATATATAGGTAATATCAATAACACGAGCTTGAGGCATCAGTGGTGGACTAGACTTATAGCTGTTATTGTGACCTGGTTTGAATTGTTTTCCTATATTATTGGCCCGGTGAAGGATATCAGATCCACGTATTACAATACACCACCATTTCAATGTCGAAGTTATTTCAACTTATTTTTGTTTTTATTCTTAGGTTTAATAATCTGTCTAGGTATAGATTATTGGTTAGTACAGTTTTTTTTTGCATTTATTACACTATCGATACCATAAATTAATCATATTATAAAAAATTACAATATCATTTTTGCTTTAGACGAGTATAAAACAGTTATAACTGTCTATCATAATAAATCGTTAATTGTCTGATCAAATATAGCTAGTATACTATTAATTTGATTGCATACAATTATTATTATAGTGTTTTACAAACACTGTACTAAAACCGTTTAAATATTTTATATTTTTTAAATAATAACTAGGTACATGCTATTCACCTAGTTCACCTAGACTAACACGTTATCATAATTTAATCATTTATATAATTATTGACGTAATGCTGTTTGGCGTTTATAACTCAAAAAAAAAAAAAAAAAAAACATTAACATTAACTTTTATATTTCAAAGTTTAATTTATTCTATACTGCGGGACTTCATTTTATAATCGAAAAATGTAGGTAGTTTGAATGATATTTAAATATTTTAGTCAAAAATATTCAACCAAACATTGTAGTAAAAACACAATTTGTACTGGTAACTTTTAACTTTTAAATTAGTAAAATCTTGTATAGTATTAATCTAATTTATGTAATTCTTGGTGCGTATTATATTGGAACCACAAAAAAATTATTTAGTTCCTCCGTCTATGATTTAATTCCAGATTACTATGACAATCGTCTTTCGTTAAACATTTAAGATCAACGATGTTTCATTGATGTCGATAAATTATAGCTGTGCATGCGTTTCAAGGATATAATAATTATTTAAAAACAATTGTCAGGATTTGACCTTGCTCCATATTTATTTGATTTTTTCACACGTTATTATATATAGGTATATTCAATACCAGTTATATAATTATTCCATTGGGAATTAAACATTGAGGCTAAGCTTTAGTATCTTTATAAATGTATATATATTCTGTACATATACAATATGCATATATATGTATATAAACATGCTTATCTTAATCATTTTTCAAAAAAATTATTTATAAGATAAATGCATAGACATGTCAGCTATTAAATATTTAACAACTCTATCAAACCTCAGTTACGTATTTTTATTTTTTTATAGAAGTATTTAATTTTTATTAAGTAAGTGAGGTAAATTAAATAAGCTATACATTTTTACAACAAATAAAAATATATTATGTTACTCCATAGTAAAGTCTAATATTATATTTTTGTAGTTATACATAGATGAAGTTAAATACCCACAAGTATTATACAACTAGTATAATACAGAATATATTTAACATTAATATAATTTAATAATAACGTTCATTTAAAATGTACTCATGTTAAAAAAAAAAAAAAAAAAAAAAAAAAAAAAAAAAAAAAAAAAAAAAAATACAAAACAATATTCATTTAATTGTTATTGAATAAAGAATATTTTTGCCGAATAAATTCAAAAATAAAATTCTAACGAAAATTCCCAACAAATTAAATTTAGATATTTTGGCATTTTTAGAGACAAATTTAATTGGAAGAAAATTAAGTTTGCAATGAAAGACACTTCCCGCGGTACACCTCTCAATAAACGAATTATTATAAATATTTATATTTTATACGTACGGTTAAGTATAATTTTTGATTATAAGTAGGTCGTGCTTATAATTTCAATAAATGCACATAAATTAAGTTAAATTATATATTTATGTTGAGGTCAATAAACTGACGATTATGTATTGTTAAAATAAATAATTGTTTTTCTAGTGCGATTGAAATGGTTTTACGTAATTGTAAATATGCGTTGTGGGGGTTCGATAGACGAATATTAACGTGGACGAAATTAAAATACGATTCCGTATGAATGAATATATTATTACATATCATTATGATAAACCTACTGCGTTTTTTATTATACGATTGCATAAATAAAACATAGGTAGGTTAGGCACTAAACAGTTTATTAACGCGCAACATACAATCGTAGCGGTGCCCGTGCCGATGAAGACATTTTTTTTTCGAATACTGTTTAAATATAATAATTATATTAATATGTTGTTATGAAACCATGATACCATACAGCCGTTGAGATCTATGTAGAACTAAGTTTTGTAATCGAATTCTGAGCAAACGCGAATTCACTAGCTGTAATAAGGTATACCAGCACTGACGTCGGTGTGTACGCGAAAAACGACTAATTCGCGTATGGCTATATGGACACGCGCCAAACCTAATACCGTCATCTAAGAGCTCCAATAACAGATGCAACATTCGACATAATATGCACTATTAATATCGTCCCCAGAGATGACTGCCCGTCGTCGTTACCATATAGTATATCGATCGTTAAATGACAACCGATGACTTGACGAATGATTATACGTATTATCGTGGTCACGGTTTAAAATACTCTGGGACTGAGTATAAAATATACTTATGCCGTGTAGCATAAGTAAACCTATCGTTTTAACGGTTCACATAACTCGAACCTACTAATTACATGTCACTAAATCGTGTTTAAAGTGGTCCCCAAAGACGTAGGTAGATCTCACTAAATTAAAGAGTTTAATTAGAGCTCACATTAAATTTTTAATTATTGTGTATATATCCGACCCGCGGTATACGTTTGTTATTATTTTAAGCCACTATCGTGTCCGCATCGACTTGACGAAAGTTATAATAATAATAATAATAATAATAATAACAATAATGCGATTTTCGCGGGCGCGTCATTTTAATATTGTTATTGTATTTTAATCAGACGTGCATCGCACATTATTACGACTACGTACGTTACAACGTCATGATGTAATATTATATCACGGAAAGTGCAGACGCGATGTGACGGGATGGTTCGGAGACGTCCGTAATAATAACATTACAGCCGACGGGCCGGAAGTAATACCCTCGCCGACGCGCGCGGGGGCGGTAACGGTTTTGTTGCGACGCCGCCGAATAATTATCGGTTTAAAATTATTGCGGTAATCACAACGCCGCCGCCGGTACGACCGGAATTCGCGACGGGCCGGACTTGAGGCCGACGATCCGATACGGGAAAGGATACGTTCAAGCAGCGGCCGTTAAATGATTGTATCGCGAGTATATTTTATACGTCATCATAATAATTTTATATGATATTATACTACGACATCCTTACACTAGTAGGACGCTTATATTATAACATTGTAACGTTTTCGAAAGGATTTCGGAGTTTATAATATATATATATAAATACATATATCATGATAATATTATGCATTTGTAATATTATGCGTTTAGTCGTTCGAGCAATAACGGTTTCACATACATTGTTATTATACGGCGAGCAACATTATACAGTATACACACACGATCGTGCGTGTTGTGTTGCCTGCAAGGTTTGTCGAGAAGGATACAACCGTCATTTTGTGAATAATAATTGTGTTTTTTTTTTCCAACCGTCGAATATTCACACAGTTTATTTAGATCGCACGTGGTTTGATGTGTACGTTTTGTGTCGACATGATTCAGTTGTACGAGTACAATATCGTAATAATGACTAAAGCTCTGATCTCTGGGTTAAAACTTTTTTATTGTCCTGAATTGTTTCGATGAGTTTATGAAGAATATATTTTTTCATACCCATTCTGATATAGATGATCACTATCGGTTAGTGATCGCACACAGCTAACATTGATAATGCACTATTAGTCAACGTTAATAGTCGTGGTTCAGAGTTATCTCGTTGATGGTTTTATAACTTTATCAGTTTTCGTTTATCAATCAAATTATATTTATTTAAAAACGAATGTTAATCAATATATTTATTAAAATAGATTTAAATTAGGACGTTGGTGGTTATATTATGTAGTGAAGGTTATTACAAAATAAATTTGAACATTGTACTGGCATTTTTGTATGGATATATCTGCCATTGATTCAATCCAATAAATTGTATTAAAACAAAAATGCGTAATTATTTATTTAAATCGATCAAGCTCAACACCTACGACATTATATCAGATACATAATAATTATTTTTTTGACGATTTCTCAGAATACAAATAAATTCAAAATTGTATAGTATAACTGTTCATAGTTTTTTGTATGTTTTTTTTAAATTTATTTTGACTTCAAAATTACAAAACACTTACATGTATCCATGTTATATATAAAACAAAAACGATTATTATAATGTTTTTTTATGAATGTTTTTTACAACCAACTTCACTGATCGAACTGAGTATCAGAGAGATGTAAACATAGGATAACTGATGTCAAAATACATTTTTTATTATCTATGTATCTCCGAGATTGTTTTGAAATTTAATTCAAATACTGATAATGAGACATCAGGTAGAGTGTGTCACAATTGAATAATTTGAGGATGGAAAAAAAAAGAAAAGAAAATCATCAGATACTCTTCCAAAGATGTTATTCTGACATTTTAACTGACATAGATGAACTCTTTACATTTGATAATTAGATCAATGGAAAATTAAAAACATTAACATTTTAGTACCTGTACTGTAATTATTTATCGATATAATGTTTTATTTACAAAAAATATTTAAACCCTATTAAATTATGTTTAACATTGCATGAAAGTTATTAGGTTTTAAAATAATGTTTTATATTCATAAAGTACTTTTTAGAGTTTTGAAAAGTTTAAAACTTTATTACGAATAAATCAAAATTGTATAATTTACTGGAAAATGCTTATAAATAATTTATTATTTTTGAACTTCGTTCGTGATCAAAACAAAATCTATGATTGCTGAGACTCAACATAATTCTCGATTTTCTAGTGCGCATATAAAATATGGTAACTTTTTCAATTCACTAGTTTAACATAATACTGCGGGTAGAGGCGGGAAAATGACGACTTATATAATGCTAATAGTTTTATTTTTTTGAATCATACCACATAATGACATCTAAAATAATTTTAAATGGTTAGAATTATAGTATAGTATTATTTTATTGCCTCTCTAGTTTTTACATAATTTAATATTATTAGGTCAAAAATTTCGCTGGATGACATTATTTTGCATTAAGGAAAGTCATAGCTAAGGCATTTAAAGTTGTAGGCAGATGTATGTTATTCGGTGTACCTTATACACGGGATTTAATAGAATAATTAGTTCATACAGCTGTATTTCAACAAAAAGTTTGTGATTAGAAAATCCACCGGGTCACTTAAACATCCTACTCGGATATTACGCGTAGCAGTGTGTCTACTTTTACCCATATCACGACTACTTGTCACAATGTGAAACGTAGTTTGGTAGCACGTTTGCTGGCACTCATTTATTAGTCAGTGTATGTTATTGTGAATGTCTCTTAATGGTTATACAATTAATGTCGGTATTTACAAATTTATGATAACCGTAATACACATCCTTGCAAATGACAATATCATACAGCTAGGCATTTCGTCTATTTTGTTGCGCATAGTCATACTTAATGAGAACTAATTTCACGTTTGTATATTTAATTTCAGAGTGAATCAACCACTTAAAAACATTGAAGTTGAGAATATTATCTATGTTTCTACGTTCTTTATGTAAATGTATTAGTTATTCGACTGTTTTTGCAAATGTTCATCAAATTGTTTGTTATTATCATATTAACCACCGAAAACATTAGATAGGTATAGACTATCATTATAGACCACGTACTAATACGAAATAGACTATATACTTATATTATTCGAAAAACCGAATTATCTTAGTATTTCGTTAGGAATTAAAAAAATAAATATTTCGAAGTTAGTTCGCTTATTGCAAAAAATAAAAAAGTTTAAGCCAAAAACATTCTCGTATGAAGAATGATAAATTCTATGGCACATTTATTTGAGTGTCATTTATATTTTTATTTATGTATATATATATATATATAAATGATATGATATGCATATGTTACCCATAGAGTTTTTCACAGTGTAAATAATGGGGCTAAATCCATCAGTACATCAGTATACGATTCGTTCCGAAGTCAACAATACATCGAGGGAAAACTAATGTGAAATTGAATTTTTCTCGACATATTTAGCCAAATACTCCTCTTGTGCCATCATCCTTTTTAAACTTATTTTCTGAGCAAAATAACATGATTAGATTCCGGAGATGACAGCTTACTTTCACCGTCAAAATATTTCTATATATTCATTATGCGCATATATCTTTTACATTTTTTACATTTTACTGTAGAATGACTAGATTTAAGTCCTTAACCAATATGTGAACGTACACATTTTTTTTTAGTTGCATTATTAAATTTAAAATAATTTTAGTTTATTACAAATTTGATTTAAATACGTCGGGAAACATACGTTTTGTAAAATGAAACAAAACAACAACAAATATACTGAAATCAAAATAAACACATTAAATAATTTTAGAAGTTTGTCATTTAAAATTGGTAATTTAAAGAATAATTGTATAAATAAAAAGTTACGTGTAAAAGATCGCGTTATGTTTGAAACTTAATCAGTTAAAAAAAAAACAACAAAATATAGTAATTTATTTGTGTGTAATATTAAAATGTGGGTCGTTAGAGTTTATTTGCATAAAACTTTTACACAACGGTGTTTATTTTTAAAGACATTTTAAACCAAAAAATTCTTAATAAAAAAATAAGGTTTTAAAATTTGACTATCAAATTCTTGTTTTGTGATCTATATTTATTATAAATATATCATAATAAGTAACGGGATACTGTATATACATTGTTAAATATTTATTGACTATTGTAATGGCTTTCCATTGTCGATGTTTGATACATAGTTATGTAAATATGTAAATATAACTATCATTTTAATTAACACATTATAGCACGTGAGCATGTTATTGTTTTCAAAATCGTTGTACCAATAATGTCTTTACGTTTCTAGAGCGATTCGGATCTCATTCTCTGCGTGCAGCCATTTTTATTGTATATGAGTGTCTAGTACCTACCTATACGTTCACTGACGTTAAGACATTGTTCGGTCATGCGTTTATCTAACGAACATGGAACTGCATTACATAATATTTATGTTGAAGTTAAAAATGTTTTGATAAGTCAAATTGATATTTCGAAAATGCGAGATTCAAATAGTGATGATAAATAGATTTTAGAGTTAAGTCCAATGTTTCGAAATAGATACATTTGTCCGATGTTATAGGAAACTGTAACAACGAACGTGTAATAATGACAATAATAATAGTATGTCATAGACTTGGTAGGTACAGAGAATTAATTTTACTCGGGTAAGTGGGCTTTTGCGTTATGTGCGGTTTTTACGCACAGAAAACTAAAGTGCATTTAACTTTCTCTAAATGTATTATTTCATGTGCCTGGGCTACGAAATCGTAATAGGTACCTATTCTTTATTATGCATGCGATTACTACATGTTGCACGAATGGGCGATCTTGTTTTAATAGTATCGTAATAATTATATGTATAACATAATAATAATATGCAAACGCTAAAAACGTGGTTACTGTCCCTACGTTTGTAACAATTACGTAAATGATACAATTACTGTTAGCACTAAAAGATAAAAATTAATTTTTTTTTTCATTAACTACCCACTGTTTTTTTTTTTTTATGAATTGTGTTAATTTTTTTAATTTTTTTAATAATTAATTATTTTATTTCTGTAAAATATTATAATATTTTATTTATTTTATTTCAGTATTAGTCTTTTGAAATATAATATGTAGGTAATTTTAATATCATTATATAACGTATAATATGATAATATAGTATATAACATATAATTTTATTTTCAATCAAAGTTTCATGTTGCCATATTTATTCATTAACACGCACAACTATTATCTGAAATATATTATAACTTGAATACGTAAGAGTAGTATATTTAAAAATAGCACAAAATAAAAAAAATCTGAAATTTCAATAAATGTATATTCAAGATATTATTTTCTAATAATTTATTGCGAAGTAATTATTTTAACAAATTTAAAACAAGCACATAATATGTGATACATATACAGGACGATATTATTATTAACTTTAAATACTTATTATTTCATAATGTTTGTTTTTGTTTTAGATTAATATTAATTGATTTATTATTGTGTCTGGCATCACCTTTTATAGCAAAATAAATGTATCTTTTGCAGCTTTGATATCTTTTAACTGTTATATATTGACATAATATTTTTTTCTGATTGAAAAATTAATCTTATAATTACAGTGAGTGATAAGATGTGAAAATTCTACGAATATGTAGAATAATAAAATTATTACAATTTTTTTAAATAATTAAAATATTTTTAAAATTACTTTAATATATAAATATCAAACTTTGAATAAATAATTCATTCACTCATCAGATTTTAAATACCTAAATAATACATATAAACTTATCACACATGTCCAATATTTTGCGATTTATCTCTATTCCACCTTACTTTGCCATGTTTAATTTAAATACTTCTATGTAATAGTAACTTATATCTAATAAACTAATTTATATTAATTTAAAATTTGATCTGTATATTTAATATAAATTCAAAATATTTCATTGAAAACATGAAATTAAAAACGTAAATATATGGTGTTATTAAAAAAAAGTAAAATCTTATGAAATAATAGTTACAATAAAAATTCGTGATGAATTTTTGTTTTTTTTTTTTAACAATGTTGATCTTTATAGTATAAAATTATGTAAAAAATAAATTAATACTTTTCAAAATCATGAGTGTAAATGAATAAAAAAAAATGGATTACCTTGCATGTAAAATATGTAACAAAAATATAATTATTTTTCTACGAACACCCTTTATATTATGTTCCATTTTAAACAGTTTTCTATGTACCTACTGAACACCGTAATTTATTATGGCCTTCAAATACATCGTTATTAATTATAACTTAATACCAATAAAAGTAATATATACTTTAAATCGTTGACCTATATAAACATTGTGATTCAAAATGTATGTTAGAGCTGTTTTATTATGTAAATAAAAAATATTCATAATAGAGAAAAAAATTAATACGCAAGTTTTTTATTTGAAAATATATAAAATAGTCTTTTACAGTGTTTTAGGAGGTTTTAGAGGTCATATTAAATAACTCAAATGGGCATCTTTACCTACTTATTTTGCAATTATAGAGTAAAGAATTTTTTGTATGAAGAAACGTCACAAAACGCCAGCCTACTACTTCGCTTACCTACATTTTAAATACTTAAAACTCATTATTTATTCGTCCAAATTTCCATTTTTATGTATCAAAATACTCCGAAAAAATGTTCACATTATGACTAAAAAAAAGTATAGGTTTTAATTTGAATTTCTTAAGTTGACTTCTAAAACTTCTCCCAAAAATATTGTAGAAAAATATAATTACTAATAATTTAAAATATTTCTAAAGACGAATTTTCGTATAAAACATTTTTCTTTATTGTGAATATTTTATGTAATGAAATAGCTGTAACAGAAATTTTGAATTACTCTGTATATACATATATATATATATATATATATATATACACATAAAATATAATTTCAGGAAAATAATCTCATTGCTTTCGGTAAAACATAAAGTTCTACAACTATTACAATATAAATATGTATTGAATAATTTAAATACCTATATAACATAATTATTTAAGTAGTATTGCAGAAATTTATTTATTATATTATTATAACTAGTGTAAAATAAAAATTATCACGTCTTATAATATTCGATACAAATATATTTTTTTAAACTAAAAATCCATACTGTATGATTATCAAAAAATATATAATTATCATATATTTCTTTTTGTATTTAAAAGTATTTCAGAACTTTATACTATGAAAAAAAATTATTTTAAAGCTTAAACATTACTAGAAGTATCAATTATTATTAATTATTTATTGTTGATTAAATAATTGAATGATACAATAAAAAAAAAAAAAATTGAAAATAATATGTAAATTTATGATCAATTAAATCATTTAATATATCATTACTCTTACAAAATGTATTCTATTTATCATACTAAATTTTAACTATGATTAATTTAATTTTAATATTTAAAATTACAGGTTACGAGAACTTAAAGTGAAATAAACACACACTTTTAAATAAAGGTAAGTAATGATTCGTAGTTTCAAAAAAATTATAGGTACTAACGAAGTTTTATATTAATATGTATTGCATAGATAATGTCAATAGAAAAAAGTTCTCAAATTGTTTCTTGTAGTACGTGTAAAAAATAAAGATTGACAGCATCCAGTTTAAGTAGAATATTATTTAAGATTTTTTTTTTTCAATTTTAGACTACATTTTTCAATATTTAGTTGATAATTAGAAAAAAAAATCATTCCGCGTATACTATCGTTTACTTTTTTTGTTAGTAAAAATGATTAAAACATAGCTGTAGAATACCTAATATACATTTAAAATATTTATTCTGGTGTTCGATAGCTATTATGATGCGTATTTATTGAACACGCGTTATAATATTATAATTAAAGCGCGGATTTACATTTATTAAAAACCAACCAAATATGTGCTAAAAATCTTAAATATGCATACGTAAATACGAGTATATGCACTAAAATGTTAAAATATGCACGAAAAATTAAAAAATATGCATAAAAAACTTATTTTTTGAACAATAGTGAAATAATGTTAAATAATGTTAATTGAACACTAGTTCAATCTTGACCGTAATTAATATTTTTTTATCTTGATAAAATTAATCTAAATATTTTATTTTCCTGATTATTGATCTAAGGTAATATTTGAAAACCGTTTATACCTATTAATTTATTTTGATATTATTCGAAACTATATAAGTATAATTTTTTTTTCTTACATTATATAATAGACTACTATAGTATATAAAAGAATATCTAAAAAAAAAAAAAAATAACATCAAAATATGCACTACAAGTTGAAATAGGTATGCAATTAAAATTGTAAAAGAAGCCCTTAAAACAGAAAATTGTTGAAATATTCAAAAACTTGCACTAAAATGGTATCATTTTTGAAATCGTTATGTCGTGAAACAAATTTTGTGCTCACTTTACACATCATACGATCAATCAGAATAAATATGCAAATATATACAAATCCGCGCTTTAATTATAATATTTTGCTGTTAAAGAGGATTTTTTCGAATTTCTCGCACTAATACCGACGTTTTTGACAAGCGGTAAAAACACGTCAAAAAAAAAATAATAATAATAATAATAACAATAGTTATTAACGCGTTAAAAAGTAATTGTCGCTGCCGTAGGCCACGACTTGTGTGGCACATTGACCGTGCAACGACATTATCAATATAGTGAACCTCTGCGGCATCTGTGATGAATGCGACTGTGGAGTTGAATTATTATAAATTGCTACCGTGTGGCTACCAGTCACGACGACCGACATTGCGCGATGGTACTATAGGTAACTGTGGTATAACCACGATAACATATTAGGTAGTATCGAGCCGCGATCGCTCCTTCTCCAACAATCTCTAACGTACACGTCACACGCTAATTTTATCGGCGGTAGGTACCATTAACTGTTTTTACGTCCGGGCGAACAAACGGCGGCGAGATTATTCCGATCACTACAAATTATATTACACGCGTACCCACTACGTGTAAAAGGCGAGATATCTTACTCACTGAATATTTTTACCTCGAAGGTGGGGATTTTTTTTAGGCGTGTCGTACCACGATACCTTGTAAATTATAGTAATGGGTATGAATTGTAAAATGATATCCGACATCCGTAGTAATCGTGAACAAAATGCTTTAAGGACGTATTGGTAAATAATATTTTGAGCGTACACCATATATTGTCCAAAAATGTATCTCTGAAAAATTGTTCTCACCCTACACGAAAATTGATTGTTCAATAAACATGCCTACTTTTGTACCCTTTCTACACTCAACCAATACACATCACTAACAAAAACAACAATAACACTATAAAATTAGCCATATTACTTGTGGAAATAAATTTAAATAAATTATGTTTAATTAGGTAAATCTATTTTTATCCAACGTAAAATATATTTTCAGCACCTGATCAGTCTACACATTAGCAATATTAACTATTACATAGTATTATTCGCGAGTGTTGTGGTTGGTCGCACGAATAACTGCAGAATTAAAAACGGAATAAGACAAATAATAAAATAATACACTCAATCGCATTGCCCTCAGGCTATTATTCGCCGTACACTAACCGTAAAACATATAAAATTATTAATTTTTTCACGTATGCGCATTTCTTTATATTGTCATGGATTTTCGTGAGTATGTGCCGTTTACGCTTCAATACACCCTTGAGTATAATATGATGGCTGTCGACAAGTGGACGGAACAATGGATCGCGGTCTTTTACAGCAGTATTATAAAAAGGTGTAATGATAAAGCTATACCATGTGTACTATGAAATAGTGTATAACAAAAATCGCATAAAATATTTATCTTTGTCGTTCGTATTTTGTGGTAAGAATTAAAATCTAATATTGTTAGCACACGACATTCGTCAGCAACGCGTCAACGAAGATTACGTTGGCCGACCAATAGCATTATTATCGTGTACAAAAACCAAGACATGGGCACGGTCAAATCGAAAAATTCAAAACGATATAAGTATAATAATATTTATAACTGATTTAACTGTATTTAATTTATTAACTAAAAGTGTTAACCTTATGAGTGTATCTACGTTTATTAGATAAACTAATATAAATTAAAACAATTAGTACATGTCAATAATAAAAAAAAAACCGATTCCATTGTTCATCAATAAGGAAATACAACTCAGCATGATATAGTTAGTGAGATGGTATATAACCGCAGCTCAAAACATACATTGTCTTTGTGATACATTTTAAATCAGTGTCATAATGTGATTAAGTACCTAAAGTAACTTATACAATATAATAAAAACCTTTATCTTTTTCATTTTTTTTTTCATTTATATAATCTATTATTTTAAGTTATATAATCATAAAATATTTATTAGTTACATTAAGTATATACCAATGTCCAATAAAATTAATATTTTGGTGAAGTAAAGGGAGATCTTAATATACATTTAGTTTTTAGCGTAATGAAAATTGATTCAAATTAAACACACCTAAAGCACGTAAACATTTTGTCTTATCGTAAAATTAAAAAAATAAATACAAAAAGACTGAAAACTTTATTAATGGTGTTTATCTTAAAAAAATGAACCACGTTAGATATTTTTGTTCATATTTCAGCATGACATTTTATTTTAAAGTCATATTAAACAAATATCTTTAAGATATTGTTTTATTAATTAGGAATACAAACAAGTCCTAAAATGAGCGTTAACTCTTTATCAAGTTAATACTTGAATATTCCTTAATTCTATAGCACCGTTCACAAATCGGTCTTATTGAATCGGTCGATCGTATTTAGAGACAATTTATACGTTGTATAAAAGACAATACAACACTTATGGCATTATCTTTTTCTTGATTATTCTTCTTAAAAATGTTCAAGGTAGTCTTTTGATTAAGAATCACTTGCTTTATGCGTTGATTTACAGATATTTATTTCATATTAACAATTGAATATAATTAAATCTTGTCTTTTATTACTATAATTAATACATTTTCTTGCCCCTAAGATATTTATCTCATTGTTGTCCTATATTTTCAACAAAAACCCACTGTACTTCACATTACTATACAATCCCATAACTTGTATTCCTCGAGAATGTAATTAATTTAATTATTTTGTTCAGTTTACTATAAGCTATTTGTAATCTTTAAACTAATTTTATATGCATTTCCTTATGTTTATATCTTTATAATTTATTGTACTTTGATATTTATCTTTGAATCCTTAGTTTTAATATTTATATAAGATATGTTTAATCGTATTTATAAAGTAGTATAATATACTAATGACTAATCATAAGTAAGAATAAAAATGTGTTCATTTTTATATTATCATAATAGATTGCATACTTAAATATGATGTACCATACTTAGTCACACGATGACATTTACTTCAATAAATAAATAATATGTATTTGGACACAACACGTTCAACGTTCAAGTTAAATGACGCAAGTCTTAATAATCATTACTAATTGTATAGAATAAAAAACAAAAATAAGTTGTTATAATATTTAAAATAATTTATTATATTTTTAACAATAAAACAAATTAGATAATATCATATTCAGATGGTAAGACATAAGAACAGATTTTCACAGTAGAAAATTAAAATTCATTGTGAAAAGATTATATTTCTGTTAATAATAATATTAGTAGGCCTTGTATGCAGCTGGCTTGTAAGCAGCGGTGGCGTACGAGTGAGCTG
>NW_020271096.1:1121984-1131761 GCF_002803265.2 Melanaphis sacchari | reverse complement strand
GCTGGGGCGGCGTGAGAGTAAGCTGGGGCGGCGTGAGAGTAAGCTGGGGCAGCGTGAGAGTATGCTGGGGCAGCATGAGAGTATGCTGGGGCAGCGTAGGAGTGAGCTGGGGCGGCGTGAGAGTAAGCTGGGGCGGCGTGAGAGTATGCTGGGGCAGCGTAAGAGTGAGCTGGGGCAGCGTAAGAGTGAGCTGGGGCAGCGTAGGAGTGAGCTGGGGTGGCGTGTGAGTAAGCCGGGGCGGCGTGAGAGTATGCTGGGGCAGCGTGAGAGTAAGATGGGGCGGCGTAAGAGTGAGCTGGGGCGGCGTAAGAGTGTGCAGCGTATGCGGGCTTGTAGGCCGGGGCAGATTTGTAAGCTGGGGCGCTGTAGCCGTGGCTGTATCCTTCGATTTTCTTAACTTCGGCGTTGAAACCGCTGTGGTCGGCGGTGTATTCGACGACGCGGGTGGAACCGTCGGCTTCCAAAAGGCTGTACGATCCTTTGACGTTGCCGTGTCCGTCGCTGTGTTCGGATTGGCTCTTGACGTCGTAGGTGTGTGGGTCGTTTACGCTGTACTCGAAGTTGTACGGGGTCGGGGCGTACGAGTGTTCGGGGGCGTAAGCGTGGTGTGCTGGGTAAGCCGGTGCGGCGTATTCAGCGAGTGCGGTGGCCACGCAGGCTGCGAAAACGATCATCTGAAAACATAAAAAAAAATGTTTAAATATTTGACACAACACTAACCTAACGAATTTCGAATCGTTTGTTTAAAAAAAAACAACGATCACAATATCAAAATCGAAAAAGACTCTATGTTTAGGTTTTGAACGAAATCTCAATACCTTGACGGCCATTTTTGATGTTTTTTTTTTTTTTTTTGATTTGGTACTGTGATGTGTGATCTTGTACCTGTGGATGGAAACTGATACCAACTGACCAGTGATTCTCTGTATTTATGTTAACGGAAAGTTTTAATTGTCTCCCCACCAAAAAATTTAATTTTGTGAAGCCGTGTCATTATGTTATGTTATAACCGGTTACAAAAAATTTATATAATTATTATTTAATATTTTTGCTCGTTTAAGACTAATTTTGTTACCGTATTTGGTTAAATATTCCTTTCCAATAATTTGGACTGACATAAATACACAACATTTTATCGTTTCATTGAGATGCTGAAGGATTTTCATATTTTTATAAACTATTTTCAAACCTAAAATTAAATTAGTAATTTTGGAAATATACCGCAAAGCTAATTATTTTAGAATGATTTACTTCTTATTCAATCGTTCAATGCCAGTATCACTCATTGATTACTAACCTAATAACTATTTCAATACACTTATTACTCATATTAGTTATAATAAATTAAGAATTCACATATCAAGTCCAACACTCTATTTTTCAAGACGTTAAGTATAAATGATTTTACTCAAAATTGAATTAGAATTTTAATTCTACTTTATTCAAAAATATGTGAAATAAAATATCTCCGAAATATTTTTAATTGGTTTAAATTCAAATTACAACTATAGTTATATTTTTAACAATTTTTTTCTATTTATATTTTATAGATCTTATTTTGGTTTGGCCATTAGGCTATTAGCTATACATTGGTAAAAATAAATAGTTTTAACTATTAGAGTTATGTAAATGCTGACCTAATGTATTTAAAACATAATTTATACTTAAAAACGTATAGATAAAATAAAGTATATCTTTAGAATAATATGAATTTTTTTTTGTGTGTGATTTAAATATTGTAATATAGTAATATTATAATAATAACATTTTTTTATATAACATTTGGCTATAGTAAATCAAATATTTTGTATTGGTTAAAGAATTTTATAGTTTTTTTTTTTTTTCATTTAATGAATTTAATCCTAAACTTTCGTAAATTAGATGAATTGCTTTTTGTTCGCTGTGTTGTTTGTATTTCTCGAAAATGTAATTAGTTATTAGCGTAATGCAACACGGTTGGCATACTGGAGAGTCATTTCTAGTCATCAAAAATTCACGTGTTAGTCTCATATGACTAATTCTAGCACAATCTCATAATTTTCCTTTTAAGTGCCTGTACTTGAATTTTTGTTCACTTTTTAACTGATGAGAGAGGAGAGATAAAAATATAAAAAAAGTACATATTAACTCCTAACCAGTTTTCAATAAGTTAAATTGTGTTTAATTGTTGTTTGATTGAAAAATAATTTATTTTGAAGACCTAATTATTTCACAAAATATAAGTATACATATTAATATTTTCTAAAAACTATAAAATTTTGAACTACCTATTTTTTATTATTTATTGATATTTTAATATTTATATTATTTTTTCAATTAATGTATAGTACAATGTTTATGAAAAAAAAACTTTAAAATTTAACATAAAGTTAGTCACACATTTTTTATAAGCATTTGAAGTTGTAATTATTTTATAAGAATGTACAGGCATTAACCTTTGATTGTAAATTGAAATTTACATTGGTGATAAATTTACTGTATTAAATATATTTTAAACAAAATAAAAACAATTTTATTTAATAATATATTATTATTTTTAAAATTTTCAACAATAGGGACTTAAAACTATACCATCGCATAAATAATTATTTTATACAAGTAATTCATTTTTTATTTACATTAATCTAAAACTATTTTAAGATGAACCTATTCATTATATCTACATTATACAATATCATCATATTGTATATTTAAAGAAAAATAAATTTCTAATATTATAAATAATAAATTAATTTAAAAATATCGTTGGAAATAGAAGCTGATATTTTGCCGTCGCTTGGAATCATTTTTCGTTTACGTTGGTTATCAATAAATTTAAATTTATCGAAATTATTCATTTACATATATTTAGTGAACAATTAAACTTAAAATTAAATATACGATAGAGCGAATTCTCGATTATTTTAGAGCGGGCTATGTTTTCAGTCATTGTATTTTTGATGAGATCTATTTTAAATTTAACTTAATAAAATAATATATATATGTATTAGATAATCTGGTGTATTAAGATTTTATGTTTTAAAATAATAAATTGTTTTTCTCAAACATCAGATTAATTAATTAAATTCTAGTCAATATAGTTTTTAATTAAAATTAAGTGTTGTTTTCAAAAAGTAATAAAATATAGTTTGTACTATAGAGCGTGTGAAGTGAACCGGGTTGTCTGCAGTCTATATATCCTGATCAAACTTTTTGACATGCGTTATTACAATGTAACCTATTGTAATTAAAAATTCGGGAAATCGATCTACAGTATAATAGGTTTTGAATGTACGGCGTAATTGAGGAAATTGGTTAAAAGAATTTGATAAACTTGAATACAATGATAAATTAGTGCATACAAAATACGATTCTGTAAAACGAAAACCTCTGGTAACTTATATGTTACAGGGTATTTTGTAATTTATAAATTTGACAATAAGTATCTATTTTTTATTATTAGTAGAGTATGTTAAATGTATTTCTTTTAATTATCATTTATTCTATATAAAAAATAATTACAATACTAAATCTCACATTATTGACCATTGTTATTAAGAATATGAAAACACAGCATTCGGTCAAACAGTAAAAATGTGTTCATGGTATAAGTATCTTAAAATTAGTCAAAATATTTTGAAGACAAATGCATAAAACAAATTTTAATGTATTTTATGACTAAGCTATGTTTCAAGTTTTATAATTATTATTTTTTTGAATGAGAACGAAATATAAAGTATTACTGAAGGATAAGTCCTTAATAAAGTATGAGTATTTAATGTATTGTTTGAATATTTAAACGCCCATTTAAACGTAAGTAATTTTACGCTATTATGTTTTTTTGTAATTCTAATAAAGAATACTTATAAATTAAAAAAAAAAAAAAAAAAAATAATAAGCAAACCTTTCCAACACAAAATATATGGAATAATATATGCACTTAACTACACACAACATGATCAGAATGATTAAATTATAAAATATAATGAATTCAATTTTATAAAAAAATATAATTTAAAATAATTATAAATAAGTGTTAATAGCTCTAGTTGTGATCCAATCAATGAAATTCCAAAAATTTAAGGATATTTAGGAATTTGATAAAAACTACTAAATATAAACGTAATCTAAATTATAACTAAAATTACTCATTGTATATAAACATTATTCATGGCTGATTTTACACATAATTATATGAATAAATAATTATATTTTATACCTAGGCCATGATTCATGACTCATATTATATTATTTATATATATATATATATATATATATATATGTGTGTGTGTGTGTATTATTATCAGATTGTGAAAGGATTAAGGAATTAAGAAGGTGCTAGTTTTGTAAAAAAAATAAAAATAAATACATTTTATGATTCCAATGTTTTATTATAAACTCAACAACTCAATGATTTTGAAATGATCAGATATTAATATAACAGAAAAGCTGATTTATATGATACGAAGTACAGTTCATTATAAAAACTTGAAGTCATTGAAAAAAAAACAAATTAATATGCCTTGTATGCAACTGGTTTGTAAGCCGGGGCCGAGTAAGAGTGAGCTGGAGCGGCGTAAGAGTAAGCTGGAGCGGCGTAAGAGTAAGCTGGGACGGCGTGAGAGTAAGCTGGGGTGGCGTACGAGTAAGATGGGGCAGCGTACGAGTGAGCTGGGGCGGCGTACGAGTGAGTTGGGGCGGCGTACGAGTGAGCTGGGGCAATATGAGAGTAAGCTGGGGCGGCGTAAGAGTGTGCAGCGTATGCGGGCTTGTAGGCCGGGGCAGATTTGTAAGCTGGGGCGCTGTAGCCGTGGCTGTATCCTTCGATTTTCTTAACTTCGGCGTTGAAACCGCTGTGGTCGGCGGTGTATTCGACGACGCGGGTGGAACCGTCGGCTTCCAAAAGGCTGTACGATCCCTTGACGTTGCCGTGTCCGTCGCTGTGTTCGGATTGGCTCTTGACGTCGTATGAGTGTGGGTCGTTTACGCTGTACTCGAAGCTGTACGGGGCCGGGGCGTACGAGTGCTCCGGGGCGTAAGCGTAAGCGTGATGTGCCGGGTAAGCCGGTGCGGCGTATTCAGCGAGTGCGGTGGCCACGCAGGCTGCGAAAATGATCATCTGAAAAATAGTAGGTATTGGTTAAAATTAAAAAAAAAAAAAAAATTATATTTGAGTAAAAAACTGTGGACTGCTAGCGATTCGAGTGGTCCAGCTCGAAATATAAATTTGGTTCATTATTATCAAATAAAATCTAAATACCTTAACTGCCATTTTTGTTGTTTGGTTATTTTTATTTTATTTTTTTGAACTGTGCTGTGTTTGCTTGGTTCTGTGAACTGAAACTGATAGCAAACCACTATTGATTATCCCTATTTATACAAAACTAATGTATTGGTTACTTCCCTTCCAGTTACACTTCATAATTATTATTAATTAGACGAATGCTAATTAAGTCTGATTGGAACTGGTTGTACATAATGTACTATTAAATATATAGTATTTTTTTTTTTTTAAACACTTTTGCGGCTACCGCCCTCTAAATCAATTATGCTTTGCAGTCTAATGATAATATTAATACATTTTGAACTCTCCTACTTATTTGAAAATTTATATTTTCAAGTATGATATTTTACATTTATTCTGAAAATATACCAAAATGGTGGGGTTAGACTCTTTTTAAAGGGTACATTATAATGTCATGTTTATCTACTATCTACTTACTTGTCAATAAAAAAAATACTATTAGTAAGTTAAAATGGATTATAAAAAAGTTTAATCACATATTAATTTATTCTATCGTAATACTACTTAAATATACGATAATTTAATAACACGATGTCAAACCAATCGAATAAAAATGTATCTATATAACCAATTTCATTTTTTTTTTTTTTTTTATCATTTTTCGTTAACGTATTAAATTACAACCTAAAACATGTATTCCATTTCTCAATAAAATGTATTTTATTACTTGATTTGAATGTTTTACACGTTTATTTACTTAACTTGTAAAATTTATTTCTAAAAGATTTGGTTAAAATTATTTTTAAACAATTAAAAATCATCAATAAAAATAATGAAATAATTATTTTAATCATATACATTTAATTCAAAATACGCATAACCGCATAATGTATTTAAAACAAACTTAAATAATAGAATAATAGAAAGGCACCACGATGAATACATCAAATTAATAAATAAAATAAGTAATCTATAAACTAAACATAACGAAAGGGCGTTATTTATATTTTTATTATTTCAACATTCTCAATGAAGTAATAAAGAATTATTGTAATGGCTTTTCAATAATAAAAATTTTTATTTTACATCAATTTCATATATCTAGGGATGAAAAAAATAAAATTTGTTTAATTAAGTTTATATGTATTGTACATTCATTGCAGAAATTTTAGAGGTCAGTTTCAAAATCATTTAGATAATTGTAGAGTATAAAAAAAACATACTTAAAATTATCATATTAAATTTATTTTCAAGGAAATATTAAAAAAAAAAATTATACATTAGGTATTGATCAATCGATAGTTTTATCAAATTGCTCATTTTTATTAATGGATGTAAATTATATATTTTTTTTAAATTTTTTTGTAAAATATAAACAAATCAAACGAAAATAAAGATAATATTAATTCAAAACAATTAACAACACATTAATCAAGTTCATAGATCTTACAAATACATTATTTATTTAGTATATTTATTATCATAAATATATTGATATTCGTTGTAGATATTGAGTTAATATTTTATTATTTTTTTTTTTTTTTTTAACAGTATATAAATTAAAAATTTTAAACGTTGGTATAATATACGCGTGTAATATGTTTATCATAAATATATACATCATGATATTCGAACATCAAAAGTATCTTATAATTCCAACATTTATAGTTTTCTAATCACGATAGATATGCTTATATTGTATTAATATTATCCTAGTATATATCCGTATAATAATCTGTTCTTGCATCTGTAATACTTCTATAATGTCTTGCTAAATTACAGAAAATTGCTATATTTATTACTTCATTGGAAAGAAGTATTCAGCAAAAGGGTGTGGTAAATTTAAAATTGTTTAAGATACAAAAATAATTGATAATATTATTCAACTGGTTCTTATATTTTTACATAATAATATGTGTGGACATTCAGTTTTTAAGAGAAATTAAATTTAAATGAACATGAACATAAATATAAAAAATCAATAGTGAAGAGATATCAGTTCTAAATCTTAATAAAACCAAACACACACACACACAAAAATAAATAAATACAAAATTTCTATTTATGGTTGTACACTTACTTATTTTTAAATAATATAGGTATATTATATACGTATATATATTTGCATTAAAAACGTTAATCTTAAAGCATGTTTAGTTTTGATTTTTTTATTTTAACGCTTTTATTGTAGATGATTATTTTTGCTACCTGTGAGGTCACCACTCTCACCTAATACACCGCCCAACCTTACCCGGAAAACCATACTTACATGCCCTAGAGCATGCACTCCTTCACTCCTATAAAAATAGCGTAAAATACCTACACTCTTTTATAAACCAATTTAACTATAGCGACGGACACAGTAGGTAACGTTAAATGACCATACTGACTTTTGGAAGCCGACGGTTTAAACTGCGTCGTCGAATATACCGCCAATGACTAAAATGGTTTCAACACCTAAGTCAAGAAAATCACAGAATTTAACCACGGTTACAAGACGTGCCTCATATCCAGCCTACAGATTGGCCTATTCTATTCCAGCTGCTTACTCAGCATCATCTTACTCTGTGCTGGCTTACAATGTATACTAGTTATCAAACTTTTCATCTTAAACCTTGTTTAAATTATTTTAAATAACTTTCTCGATATTGAGAGGCACTTATATCATTGAAATTACTGAACTACTTGTTTATAAAATAATATTTTAACTGATTTATTATTTACATAAATACTATAAAGATTAATGTAGGTTATCTGGCATTTTGATACATATCATTATAGTCGGTCTATATATAATTTGGTTGATATTTTAGCAGACTTATTCAAATGGCATTTTGTAAGGCATTGCACTTTGATCATAGTAAATCGGTTATTATAACTATAACTGTAAAAATAAAATGAAAAACAAATTGCTATTGGATAAACTAGCAACATTAAATGAGATAATACAATGTTTACAATCATTTTAGTACGTATTATTTTATCGACTTACGTTGCTAATGTATTTTATAAAATAATACTACAGATTACAGAACTATAATAATAAGTTCCAGGAAAATTATAGTTGTTTATTGTTTTTGTTTGTATTTAAGATACACATACTTATATTAAATTCTCGATATTATATTTTCAATTATCGCCGTGTCAAGATTATTTAATCCACAAAATGAAAAAAGGGGTTATCGACTTGTCAAATTAATTTGTTTATGAGTTTTTAATACTACAAATATTTGTGTAGTATGGAGTCATAAATAATATAGTGTCTTGTAAAAGTTTGTTCCGTGTACAAATTAAAGTAAGAGCAATATTTAAAGATTTAAAAACTAAACCTAAATAAGTACGTAATACGTAATACTATTAATAAGATTAGGTATACAAACAAGTAGTGAATAAAACAAAAACTTTTTTAATATATATTTCCCTATCTGAACTGATAAATTTAATAAACATCTGGCAACTTACAATTACATGGAATGTACTGTCCATCAAAAGTAAGAAATATATATTATAAAATAGATGATAGTCTACTTAGCCTGTAAAATACAATATATATTTATATATAATATCATTTTTATAATATATCACTGTAGTTTTTTGTTCAATAAATAACAAAACCAACTGGTTATTTTTTTTTTTCTAATAAATAAGTAAAAACCGTCATGAACTTAATTTTGTAGCTTGCTTAGTTTTTTTGAATTGAATAAATATTTAAAATTTTAAAAAATAAATAGTTTTACTTTTAACGATTACATTTCTTAAATTTAAGTGTACTTTAAGTTAAAAATGGGCAGAATTATTCCTCTTATTTCTCGTGTATTTTTTTGTGCATGTTTTAAATCACTAGAGAATTATCGTACTCAACAAGGAAGTATGGCACTGAGACTAACATTAAAATGTTTGAAAAATTTGTTTCAAATATTATGTTGCCCATACAGTTAAATAATAATATAAAACATTTTTACAATATATAGTATTATAGTATATCAATACGTATTACTCATAATTATAGGTTCCGTTTTAGTTTTACGGTGCTTATCTGAGAAAAAAATAAATTTTCTAAATTTTCTGGTTGTGTGTTAATTTTAATTATTCCTTAAAAATCACTAAAAGTATATTAATATTGGTCATGATGTATTAGTTGAGTTTAAGTTTATCCAATTGATATAATATTACATTTGATTGCTTTATTAAGCAAATAAATTAACATTATTATTGTGTAGTTTATATTATCGAGTATAATACGAGTAATTAACGAGTATCATATTAACTTGTGAAAGTGAATTTGTCAATAATCAAACTCGAATCAATGAACTGCCCTTTTAATTCATAAAGGTTAGTTATCGATTTATACTCAATATAAAAATGTCTGTATATCTACGTACTATACTTGATAAAATTAATTTGCTCGAATTGTTATGAAACTTCACTTACATGTATTGTTAATATAACTCTAACAAATTGGGTAGCCCTATAGTCACAATACATTTACTTATTGTGCCCTATAGTAGGCAATATATATATATATATATATATATATATATATATATATATAT
>NW_020271096.1:1106046-1121974 GCF_002803265.2 Melanaphis sacchari | reverse complement strand
ATATATATATATATATATATATATATATATATATATATATATGATATGGGTGTATGACCAATAGAGAATTTAAGTAAATTTACAAAAACTATTATCTTAAGCTTATTTTAATGGTGTAATATATGCCTGTGAGTTCCGAATAAAAATTCTTAAAATATCAAAAACCGCCGTATTTTTATTTTATCATCGTTTGTATGAAATACTACTCTCTTTATTTCGTTAAACAGATTTGAAGAATAAATATAAATTTAAGTATATAAAGCCGAAAGGTTTTGTGAACGGTATCTTAAAATTAGCATATTTGATAGTAACATATTTGGATGATGAATAAATTGACTAGAAGGCTAAGTTACATACATATAGTATTAGATCTATTACCAACCTTCGTTTTTTTTTTTTTTTACATCATACTTAAGCGTTAAAACTACAGTTATTTAGGCTAATAGTATATTCGACGATATATTTTAAACCAAAAAAAAATCTTAAATCCAAAATTCAATCTCTATGATTAAAAATTTAAAACGTTCTTCATTTTTTTTTTTTTTTTTTTTTAACAATATATTGTTACAGTATATTATCATCATCGTGTGCTGTTTTTATATTATCAACTATCAATTAATAATTGGATAAAAAAAAAAATAAAAACACAGAGATATAGGTACAATAAATACACATTTGTGATTATATATTTACAAAATAAACACAGAATTCATGCTAAACGTTTTAAATATGAAAGTGATAATGTTTAAGTTAGCAACTATGATTCAATGTGAACCATATAATTGAGAAGTTCACAAAGAAAATAGGAAAAATGATTGAAGAAAGTGCATTACTAAAAAAATCAGTATGCTGGTTTGTAGGCCGGAGCGGAGTAAGCGGGAGCAGAGTGTGTTGGTGCTGAGTAGGCTGGTGCCGAGTAAGCCGGTTTGTAGGCTGGGGCAGGTGCACTGTAAGGTGCCTTGTAACCTTGGTTGTGTCCTTCGATTTTCTTAACTTCGGCGTTGAAACCGCTGTGGTCATCGGCGGTGTATTCAACGACGCGGGTGGAACCGTCGGCTTCCAAAAGGCTGTAAGTTCCCTTTACGTAACCGTTTCCGTCGCTGTACTCGGATTGGCTGTGCACGTCGTATGTGTGTGGGTCGTTTACGCTGTACTCGAAGTTGTACGGAGTCGGAGCGTACTCGTGTTCAGCTTGAGCGTATGCGTGTTGCTGTGGATATGCCGGGGCGGCGTATTGGGCAAGTGTGGTGGCCACGCAGGCAGCAAAAATGATCATCTAGAATAAAATAATTGAGTTTAAATAACAATCGTTTTATACCGAGATTTTTTTGTTACAGTGAATTCATTAAAAAAATATACATTATATACCTTAATCGCCATTTTGTTTTTCTTGAACTGTCCTGTGTGTGCTTGTTAGTTCTGCTGTTTTAAACTGATAACCATGCTCTATTGATACTCCGTATTTATATTGGCTGACAATTTTTAATTTTACCCTTCCAATCGATATTGATTAGTTAATATTTTGATATGTTTTATTAGTATTGCTTAGACCGGTTGAATTCAATATATTATTAGTATTATACGTGTAATTCCCATCACTAAATGGTTACCTCCTATATTTGCCAGAATAGTGTAACCCTTTCCAATTAAGCTGTTTTATTTCGTGTAGCGTGGTCTAATTATTATGTGATGTGACATAATATTACTACAGATTTTGTTAACTGTCAATTAATTTATTTGGCATACATAGTATAACATTCTAAACATAAATTTGTATGCTGCTATTTTAAAATACTTCTAATAAGATAATTCTATACATTTAACGTTGAGATTTTGAAATCGTTTTAAGGATCATATATTATGAAACAATGTTTAAAACTCAGATTATTTATGTAAGTCATCACTGCAAAATCAATAAATTAAAATTTTTAAAAAATTGTGATAACAAAAATGTTTAACTACTTACTAATTATTCAGTTCAAATTAATTTTAAATGTATTAAATAAGCCTATTTTTTTAAATAAATTTAATATTTTAAAATAAGAACAAAATATATCAATTCTGGTTTCGCTACTACTTTCAATTTGTTTCCAAGTTATATTATTAAAAAATTATTTGTTACACTTATCACGCATCTCGCTACCTAATTTGTCCTTGGTGCGGCTAATAACGTAAGTGCATAATTATTAGGAACAGTAAATTTAAATCTATCTAACGTATGTTACAAAATCAATATAATGAAATAGTATGTAGATCATATGAAAATGTAACATTTTTAAATTAATTTACATACAAATAAGTGTTATATAAGGTGAAGAATTGTATATTGATTTACTCAGATATAAACAAATTCTAGGTTATTACATTATACGAGTACAGTATTTGTACATAATGTATACGATTTTTTTTTTCTTTTTGTAGAAATATCTTAAATTTTTAAGTTAACCAATTCGATCAATTTACAAAATAGGTAAATAATATTTATAATTCAACAATGTATAATGATTTATGTAAATATTATTGTAATGTTAAGGGAATTTTCTGAGTACATCCCGAAATTACCCTTTTTTAATGTTTTGAGTACGTCTGAAATAAGGTAATATCACTATTACCCAAGTGCGTCAATAGAAAAAAAATGTCATATTTTTGACATAGCCTTAGAGCGTCTCAGAGTTCACTTAGAGTAGACCACGAGGAGGTGAACTGGCTTACATCTCAAAAATATTTTTTGATTCTTATTTATGATAATATTTTTTTATTTTAGCTTACACCCTGAATTTAGGTGAGCGTATTAATTATTTTAAATGGTTTTTTTTTTATTCAAGAAAAATTGTATTTATTTTTTTTTAGTTTATCTATGCAGACTGGTGATTAGAATGTTTAGATGCCATTCTTTTGACAAAGTATAGTCTTAAAATTTTATTATTTTGAAATTGATTTATATTATTTTGGATGTATAAAATGTTCTTGCGTGTAGAATAGGACTGAGGACTGAGAATGCACTCGAGTTATTCAATATAATTTGTCAATAAAACTACGGACGCACTAGTGTTATGAAAAAGGTAAAAATTAAAAATCGGACGCACTCAGGTTATCCCTAATGTTAGCAATACAGTTTCACAATGTTGTTTCGTGTCATACCCACCTCTGTCAAGAAGAGCCACATTTATGGTTAAATTTAAATGTAAAAATCTGTTTCCATATTTTCATCGGTGTATTGACTTGTCAAAATGGACGTAATAAGGTTAGGTTGTTGTTAAATTAATATTGCTAATGAATTCAAAAAGTTTATTATTATTATATTACTCTATACTCGAATATATTTACATTTTTATTCACAATAATCAAAAATATTATAGTTTTTTTTTTTTTTTTTTTATTTTACACTTATTCACTTTAGTAAATAATATATATCTACTATTAGATCAGTGACAAAACTTTCCTAACAATGAAAATATTTTGTCTGCAATTATTCCAAGAATACAATACTGATTAATAACCCAGAAATCAAAATTTGTTACGAAATACTATGTTAAACTTTATTACAAATATTTTTAAATATGCATTGATCTATCTAAAGGCCTTTTAATATTTGAAATAATTTGTCTAATTTACAATTGATTTTCATAGTCAATGACTATTTCTTGCACATTTAAGTTTTGTAACTTAATGAATAATATTACAATAGAACATAACTTACCTACATGAAGGTACACGAAGGTCGGGATAACTTGTTTTTACTTATGTAATTATAACGTGAGCTATTATTATATCACAGCAATGCCCAATTCGTAGCTTACAGCCTTCAACATAGTCCTTATATTTATGACTTACGACATTGTGTTTAAAGTTGTAGCAAAAAGTACAAATTATTTTATTTATATTCAAATATCTTTTAAATTTATGTTTTAATTTACAATTATAACTTATCAGTATTATTATACATTTTTATGACTGATATTAAAAATTTAGAAAAAATTATCATAATTTTATATATTATATTTATGAAATAAAAATTTACAAACCTTCATCGTTTCCGTGTATTAAAAGGTTTGGAAATATAGTTTTGACTTATTACATTTTTAAATTAATTTTTTATAAAATTGTCTAATTTTACTACTTATTAAATTCTTTTACTAATAAAATTTTAGTTGAAGAATTGAATATCAACTTTTTCTATATGTACTTAATGTTTGATTCTAATAATTTTACATTTATAAAATTTTAAAAATAATTTGTGATGAGTTGTTAGGGTATAAAAAAGGTCACTCGTATGATATCAGTTATTCGTAATTATAAAATATAACATAATTTATGATATTATATTCAATTTATTAATTTAAAAAACTTTAATCAAATGTAATCTAAAAAGATTGAATTTTAATAACGCATTTAATTGATTGCATTATGCTTTTAAGAATGTCCAGCAATAAACACTATTAATATACACATCTTATAGTTCACATGAATAAATGTCACATAAAATCTTATTCAATCGAAAACGAACTTCCTTTAAAATTAAAATTAATAATAAACATGTACTATTATTCAAAAAGGTAAGGAAATAGATGAATGATATATTTTTAAATATAGGATGTAATTATATTAATAAATAATTTTATAAATATATAATATATTTATCAATTTTTTCAGTTAAAACATGCAATATAATTTCAACTATACTATTCACTCGCATACTAAATATCATAAGCCACACAGATACAAATTTTACGTGTATGTCATCATTGTTATCTTTACCATTATTACAAGATTACGATTTTGAATTACAATATTATAAAATAGAATGTTTATTTCCTTTTTTTTTTTTTTTTTTAAATATATACTATAATTTATTTTAATTTAAATATTCTAATATTTTACAGTATTATAAAATAAGACATAATTAGTCCAGTAGTTATAGGTGAGTTATTCATTTGGATAGAGTAAATATAATATATCTGATGAAGTAGTGAACTAAAAACTTCATAGACACTCTTTGCAACTTAACTCAACTTTCAAAACTTAAAATGTTAATTAATCAGAAAAACCATTGCTTCAATATTCGATGTTTAAATATAAGAATTTTTACTTAATATTAAACAATAAAAAATAAATGTTAAGGTAAAAAAAAAAATCACGATATAATATATCGTATCATAAATATAATACCGCGTAAGATCGAATTTTTTTAAAAAAAATGAGTGTATTCACACTTAAATATATTATTAATGTTTCTTGAGTAATATAATTATTGAATATATTTTTAAATTAAAATACAATTACGCACATAACTTTACTTTTAAAAACCTACTAGGTAACTCTGTTAACTTAATATAATAAACTGAATTCCATTAAGGATCATATTGAATTTTTTTAAAGATGTTTTTTTAACAATAATACAATTCAATGGCAATTTTCTAATAGTTGTTATTTTAGTGTTATTACGCACATAGTAAATAATTTACTTAAGCTATTTCACTCCAATGATTTGTTTTATTTTTGTTTTATAAAAAAAAAAAACGTATACTTCGTCCATAAAAATATTGTTTTATTCTAATGGTGATGAAAAATTTGTTATTTTTGTAGTATACCGGAACACGAAAACGAGTAAACGGATATAATCCCTACTTAGACAGGTTATACAAATGGCAATGTCAAATGAAGAAAAACCTTTTATGTTTTATTGTTTTTGTTGTAATTGTGACTAGAAGGCTGTTATAGTCTATATACGTGCAGCTCTACAATAAAAACATTAAAACTACCGCAGTAATTATATTACGTACAAAATACGAACACATTAAGTATCTAAGGAACTAAGCACTGTTTTACTGCTGCATGTAATAGAAATAAAAATAAATTATTGTAATTCAAACAATTAACTATATATTTAATAAATATCAATTGAATAAATTTAAAACTACTGGTATTTTTCCAGATTTCTACCGTTCTAACTGAAAAATTCAGCTGACCATAGGAGTTAAAAAAATATGATAGATTGGTGGCAAATATATATAATATATATGTGTGTGTACTTACGCTCACGTAAATATTATTTTGTGCAATGATTGGCGCAGATGTATAACGCATCTATTAAGTGTTACTGCTGCAGGAACACAGTTTTTTAATTAAATTAAATTATTAATTTTTTCTCGATCGATTTGAATTTGGCTTAAAACGTTTAAAACTACAGTGACCATGAATGACAGTACATATTTTGACGATAGGTTTCGACATAAACGCTATGATGCATGTTATATTGATGTGATGTATTCATATCATAAATTAATGGTAATTGAATTAATATATATATATATATATATATAAAAAATAAAAAACGGAGATATACAATAAATACATATTTTATGCATATATTTACACAATGAGTTGGTACAACAATAATTATTATAATCAGTATTTTACAAATCTAAATGGTCGCGTTGAAGTTTGCAACCGTTGATTGTTCAACGCGAACGCAGTAAAATTGAAAGGCGAACGAGGAAAAATGAGAACAAGATGGAAGAAAGTGGCATACGTGACATAGTACGTATTACAGTCGATCAGTACGCCGGTTTGTAAGCAGGAGCGGAGTAAGCTGGCTTGTAGGCAGGAGCAGGAGCACTGTAAGGTGTCTTATATCCACCTTCGTTCTTGACCACGGCGTTAAAACCGCTGTGGTCGTCCGCGGTGTACTCGACGACGCGGGTGGAACCGTCGGCTTCCAAAAGGCTGTACGATCCTTTGACGTAACCGTTTCCGTCGCTGTACTCGGACTGGCTGTGCACGTCGTAAGTGTGCGGGTCGTTCACGCTGTACTCAAAGTTGTACGGGGTCGGGGCGTACGCGTGTTCGGCTTGAGCGTAGGCCTTTGGCGCCGGATATGCGGGAATGGCGTGAGCGTGTTGCGCTGGGTACGACGGGGCGGCGTATTGTGCAAGAGCGGCGGCCACGCAGGTGGCGAAAACGATCATCTGTAATAAAACCAATGTGGCTTAGAAATAAATGATGAAATTATATTTTTTTTTTAATAATAATTTATAAAAAAAAAAAAAAATGGTGCAAATAGGTACCTTAACGGCCATTGTAAGAATTTTTTTTTTGAACGGTGCTGCACGGTTAGTGATGCTTCTGCTGTTTGAAACTGATAGACGTTCATTATTGACGGTCCGTATTTATGAGAACTGCTGTATGTTTAAAATTCATCCCTTCCAAATAAACTCATTTTATTAAACGTCTGTGCTGAATTTTACATGAACCAGTTATGCACAATACCATATTATTTACAATTTTTTTTTTTTTTTTTTATGTTAAAGCCTGATGTGGTTACCGCCTTTATTAGTTAAAAAATAATCCTTTCTAACGAGTGATTTGTCACACAACAGTTTAGGAATACTTTTACTGTTCCCTACAATTTCAAATACGTAACGAAAGTATCGAATTTATCATATATTCATTAGTTTATCTCAAATTTCGTAATTATTATTAACCTAATCTATTGTACGATTTTGTTTATATAGATACACAGTGATTATATTTAATTTAAAAAAACATCGCCGTAAAACATTTATTACATTATTTCATGATTTTTCAGTATTCAAATATTTCATTTGCTCGTGTTTATTTTTGTCATGAACTTAAAAATAAAATTGAGAGTTATTATTGCATTTTAGGTTTTTTGAAATCAATTCAAAAATGACTATATTTATACTTATTAAATTTATTTATTTGTTGTTCGAAACAATATAATAGTATTGTTAGGTAGTAATAATAAAATATAATTTTAGTAATTCAGAGTTAACTTTTTTTGGACTACTTGCTTAAATTTTCTTATTTAAGTTTCAAGAATATTAATATTTTAATATGTTTGAATACATATAGACAATTTGCCTACTTCTTGCCTCTAGGGTGATGGAGATTTAAAAAAAAATCTCTACTTATTTTTTTTTTTTCAGTGGTGCTTTTGTTAGTTTTAAATATTTTAATGAAACACAAACAGCCTTAGCTTCATCCATCAGTATGTTATTCTTTTATTTTTGTTTAAAATAATTAATTGTAGAAATTAAACTTTCACAAATGTATGTTGATGCAAATCTTAAGTTTATTTGGAAAGAATCACTTTTTCAAAGTACAGAGTATTATGTCTAGTTGCAGTAAGTTTTAATCTTTTAGAATCGGTAACTTTATTCATTAAAAATAACAATGAATATTTTTTACAATTTTATTTAGATTCTAAATGAAGCAATAAATGTATTCATTTTTACAATTATTTGAATTCTTTTAAATTCTTTTAATTAATTTATCTATTATCAGTGTTATCACCTTTTGAAAAAGTAAAAATACTTTAATTTTCAATGTCAATATCTATTCTTTTACAGGAAAGTGAATCTAATAAATAGTACTTTTGAAATAAAAAGTAAAAATTACTGGTATTTTTTTAATAATCGAAAAAATAAAATTAAAATTAAAAAATAAAAGTTTATTTTTGAAGAATTCCGTTTACTCACCAATAAAGAATAACTATATAAACATAAAACATTCACCAAAATACCAAATATTTATACTTCAGCTTTTTACGCATGATTTAATTAAAAATATTTTGATTATTTTTAAGCTTTTTATGGATATATTATGTATGCTCCATTTTTTTTTCGTTTAAATTAAAAACTTAAAAATGCTATTTAAGGGGTCCTATTTGTAGTTTATTCTGAAATCAAGAGATCTAAAAAAATTGTGTGCAAGCAACTTTTGTATAGACATTTGAAGTTGAAATTTGGACGTAGTCTTTAAATGAAGAATCACTAAAAACTTTTTCGTGCATTATTGTATTGTGTAATATACACAATGACATTTTCAAAACATATACACACCATTCTAGGCGAAGAGGTATCTACAAATCGAAATTATATAAATTTTAATTGTAAACCATAATATATTGGTTAATAGTTAATAAATAATAACACGAGCAATGGAATGTATTAGGTAAAAAAATAAATCGACCGTAATAGTAATATTAAAAATGACTTTATTCGCAATTTTCAAAAAAACATATTATCGTGAAAATAATCACCTTACAGTGATGTCTTGCCGATCACTCAGAATCGTTTTTCGTGTGCACCGATTTGAATTTAACATTGCAGTGATGCAAGGTTAACGTGCAACGAAATAAAAATAAAAAACTGCACGCCTCGTGTCCTCACGACCATACTGTTAGTTGCATAACATTACGACTCCGAATAGTAGAAAAATCGAAAGTCACTCGTACTAGGATCCCAGAACGATACGTGTAGTGTGGAACGCTGTCGCCGCAATATTCTCGAACACGCTGTACCGCAAAACACAACTGCCGGTTCGGCGCGCATAAACTCCTGGTACTAGTCTCGTCGTTTCCAAGCAAACTGTTCGTACTTGATGGACAATCAAGACATATGAATAGTATGTAATATATATATATATATATTATAACGATATTTGTGTAATATTTGTATGCATGTAAATTAATTAATTGCATATTATTTTTATGTATACGAATTAATCGATAAATTATGAATACAATTATTACGATTCAATTCTAATTCATAGATTATTTTTAAAATAATAATAACGATAATAATAATAATAATGATAATAATAATAATAATAATAATAATAATAATAATAATAATAGTAATAATAATAATAACAATAATAATAATAGTAATAAAAAATTGTAACCGATTGCATTGATTCATCGTTTCCGTTTGTATGTTTTTACATATTTTATATTATTATTTTTGTTTCACTAGTGTCGAATTCGATAGAAACGATCGAAATGCTTTTAATGCCATCAACGACAGCTATTATCCAGAGAAAAATCGTCACTTAATTTCTTTCTGTAGGCACTATAATAGTGTTATTGCGTTAAATTTGAGTACTTAGAATAAATTGAAGGTAATTAATTTTGTGGGGTTTATTTAAATTCGCCAACAGATTAATAATCTCATTTTTTATACTTATATTGCGAAATTAAATGAAACAAGAAAAAAACATTATAAGAATATGTGGCAAAGAAAAAAATCTAAAACAAATATCTTTATAATTATTTGAATTAGATGTGATATTATTATTATCAAGATACACCAAAATAATAATGTTTTATTTTTTATTTTTACTATAACATAGTATTTATCGCGCTAAATATTACCATTATTAATTATTATGCATAGTGATATACCAATATATTATATATATAATAACTATTAATCAACGATCAATGATAATATTATATATTGTCTATATCGTTTCAATAAAATGGTGTAATAAACACATACAACTAATGCAATACAGTTAATTTAAAATAACTTGTACTTAATTGAAAAAAAAAAAAAATGAAAAATATATATTGGATACCAAATATTTTTCTATAATAAATTAATTTTTTTATAAATATTTACATTGCCTTATGTAACGCTGCAGCAGAAAGAAAATTAAATGTTTACCATAAGGGGAGTTAGGGTAACTACCTTAAATACCTTAATATAACTGTAAAATAATGAATTTTATAATTATTATTATTATTAAAATAATTAACATACAAATTTTCTAAAAAAAATATTCTGCTTCAAAGCAAAAAAAAATTGCTCCTTTAAAAACGTGGTGTGTTATAAAAAATATGTGAAATTCAAAATAGTCCAAAAAATGAACATACATTTATTTTCTGATTGAAAGATCATGTTCACTAGTACTATACTAAATATTAAATAAATATTCAACACATTTTGCTGGGTTAAAATGTAAAACGTGTTTCAATCGTATTGTATACTATACAATAAACTGAATAAACCATTTTCTTTTTTAAAAATAAAATTATTCTCATATTGACAATAATATTAATATATCATATATTTCATTAAACTATAGAAGTTTTGTCGTACAAATTTTCCCAAGCATTAAAGATAAATATTAAATCCACAGCATTATATTATGGCACCAACGTTAAATATTGAGTTATCAGTGTAGTTGTACTGGAAAACAACAGCTTGGACTTATTCCAATTCGATAACAGAGTTTCGCCTTGTTTTATGCATAATTTAAACTCTAAAGTCAGTTGTTAATTATTTTTGGCATAAATATTTTTTTTCTTAATATTTAAATTAGCTATATTTATATTTTAAGTTAAATATAATTCTAATGTATTTTTAAAGCTATAAAATATTAATACTATTATATTATTAAATAAGTATGATTTACTTCTATGATCAAAACTCTTTTTGGAGATTTTTTAAATTTAAATGGAATTATCCTGCTTAAAAGCATTTATTTTTCCGTGTTACAAAAATCTCAGTAATTCTTAAAAACTATAATCTATGTTTATAGTACTTTTTGATATGAGGATTACATAGTCTTTAAACAAATGTTTTTAATCAGAAAATTAAGTAATTCTCACAATTTTCAGTACTTATTAATATGATAAAAATAATTTATAATTTATTGACTTTGACTACTTCAAGTTTATTTGTTAAAATTAAAACTTGGTTTTGGCGGTTAGTACAATAATTAAATGCACTATGCATATTTATTAATACAAATATACAACTACAGAATGTATATCATAAAGATTATCAGTAAAAGTATACGACGGTGAATTAAACAGACAATTTTAATACTTTGTAGTTAGGTATGTAGGTTATGAACTCAATGTTTTATTTATAACGCTTGCTTCAATACTTAAAAATACTTATTTTATTAATATATTTATTTGTATGTATTATAAATAATTTAGAGTATGATATGTATAATAACATGAAATATTATATTAGATATTAAATTAGATTAAAATCATATAACACATAGATGATGTCTAATTTTAAATTATAAATACTTGTTTATTGGAAAAAATAAAATACCTGCAATAAACTTTATAAAATTTAAATTTATCACTTAAAATTATAAAACAGTTTAAAATAACGAAAATTAGACACTGTGTGAACACTGTATTTTACGTTAAATAAAATTATCATAAATTATAATAATAATTAAATATTTACAATTTCACTAAAAGTATATTATTATATATAAAAAAATAAATAAATAAATAAATACATAAATTAAAAAATTAAAAAAATACTTAAAAATATTTAAATTTTTTAAATATCATATATTATCATTTACGTTGTAATCATAATTTTAGATTAAATTTAAATGAAAATACTAATTTGTCGTCGTCAGAATAATAATAAAAATAAGTACTACACATTTTGTTACAATATTATAAATCTCGTCAAATTAAAACTAATTAATAAGATAACTAGTGAGCATTAAAATAATTAAGATAAACGTGTGAGGGCGCAGCATACCTAGGTGTCTAATGTTTAGAAGTTTTAATCAAATATTAAAAAAAATTATAATTTTAAATCTTAAATTTATTTAAATAATAATTAAAAATGGTCTTTTTCCTATTTACTGTTGCGTAAATTCCTACGGTATTGTTTAGAACAAGAGTTTTACAGGAAAAATAAACAATCAAGCTATAATGATATGAAATTTATGTATGACATTGTGCATACATGATATAGAATTTTATAAGTAGCAATGTTTATCTTTTTTTTTTCAAATTTGTAAGCACAAAAAAAGTTTTTTTTTTAGAAAATTTATTATTTACAAAACATTTAGTTGTTAAAATCGAAATAACTTTATTTATAAAGTATATAAATGTTATCAAAACAATAACAAAGACATAGAAATACAAATTTTTTTTTTTTTTTTTATCGTATATATAGATTTGAAATGTATAATAAATTAGTTGAACTTGTGCGTACAGTCAAAGATTAATAAAAAAATTCATTTTTAACAATTTTATAATGAATATGTAAATAGATTACATTTAACTTACACGTACCTATAAAACATTTTCACAATCTAATAATTAAGTAATATTTCTTAAATAATTCATTTTTCACAAGCATACAATAGTTTTTTAATAGTTTATGTTTTTATCTGTGATTAAATTGAAATGGTGTTCCAAAACGTTCAAGCCCTTCTATTTTGACACGAACCGCTAAAAAAATAAAAACAAAAAAAATATATACATCTATATTAAACAATATCATTTGCATAAGATTCACATTATTACACTTATTAAGGGATTCAATATTATATAATATTAGTATATATATATAAAAAAAAATAGCAAAAATAGATATTATCTTAAAAAACAACAAAAATTGATTGTGTACAGCAAAATGCATAATAATATAATGTATAAACGTAAAAATATAATAATAATATTTTTGAATTATAATAAAACAATGAACATTGTTATTTATTGTTTAAATAAGAAATTTTGTTCAAACTTGAACTTAAAATATCTATAAAAACAATTACCTTTGTATATTTTTTACATGTTATGGATTTAGTATGAATTCCTTTGAGTAAATTTTGTATTAAATTTTAATAACTTAAATTTAAAAATGAAAATGTTTTTAAATATCTAACTACAAAATTGTTTGCAATTTTATAAGATTTTGAAAAATGTCGTCAAAGTTCTAACTTCCAGAACACATAAAAAAAATTGTGCCTGTATATTTTTTATACATATATTATGAGAACAATTTATGCGGAATTTCATACTCAATTTTAAAGAATTTTGAATCTACTATTTATAGCTTACAATGAGTTGAAATATTTTGAAAATTTCATAATATAATTAAAATTATAATAAAACATTTGTAAAAATTAAAAATGTATACAGTTAATCGTTTTTGAAATCACATTGGTGTGCGTTATATCCTATAGTTATTCAATTTTGTATACATTTGAACCACAAATACTCTTTAAAAATTAATTACACTTTTAAGTACATTTATATATATATACATTGAAAAACTTAAAACACTTTGTATTTAATTTTCAAATCTTAAGTATAAATAAAAATTGTTTCATGTATTTTTTCCTTCTTTCGTATTTTTGAGATTTTCATTGAATTTTATCAAAATTATAAAATTATCATAAAAAAAATACGGTGACTAAAAATTTTCAATATATTTTAATCAAAAAATTAATTTATCAGAGAATCCTGATTGAATTTTCAAACACTTTTGTCAACTCATAAATGCTTATGGATATTTATAAAAAATAAAAAATGTCTACACATAACTCAATTTTTAATCAATTATACCATGTATATAAAATTATGTTATAAAGAATACTTGTACAAAGTTTCGAAATCAAAGAATTTTATCAATAATTTATTGTGTACCCATATACAAAATATACAAACACACACTAACATAATTTTAAAATCAATACTATTATCGATCCGTTCAGAATCTAAAAAATATACTAACACATAAAAATTATCTCTTAATTAGAATACATTTTTTTTTCTAGATAAAAATGAAACTTTAAGAAGAGTTGCTAATTTGTTTTAAAAACTTTTACTTTAATAATTCTTTGAACTTAAATTACCATTATTATTATAAAATGTATACCTATCTATAAAAACATATTTTAAAAGGCTAACAATACAAATATTATACATTTATATTTCCTATGTATCTCCATGAATAATAATTATTATATTCACCAAATTAAAGTCCCTTTGAATTATAACAATTATATAATATACATGGTATATCGAATATTCTATCATTATATTCTTAAAATGACGTTACATACGTATGCATTTTATCTGTTAAACAAACATACCTACAACTTAGTAAATCGTAAGTTTTTAAAGATTTATTTAACACTTATTGTAGTAAATTTATCTGTAATCAAGTTAATATATAAGAATATTATCTATTTAATTATTTATAGATATTTTTTTTTGTAATTGATTTTATTTGATTTATAATCAATTTAATTTAATAAATATTTTGTGCATTTAAAATTGTTCAAAAATTGCTTATAATTAAAAAATAAAATACTTATAAAGTTTACTTGATAATATTCTTAATTTTTATTTTTTCATAGATAAAAGAGTTGAATTATTTCTTCAAAACATACAATTTTCTATGCTATGCATTTGTATACTATTACAACAAACATGAATGTAACGTCCTTTTAAGAATAGGCCATATAATATTTATTTATTAAGGGGTTTGATGTGGTCAATTTAAATATTATTTAAAAAAAAAATAAAAATGAATTTAAAGTAACTTACTAGTGGTCTTACATCAGAAAAAATAAGTTATTATACAATTTACTATGATGAAACAATATATTATTATGTACACGATTTTACTCGACAAAAACTGAGATAACTATCGTTATGTATAAGAAATTAAATACCCATAAAAAACTTTTTCTCGTTAAAAATTAAAAAATGTATATAGAAAGGTAACAAATTATTATGCTTCTCATATCATGGTAAATATTTTAATTTTAACTATGACTATTTTTAGGTCTGGTTGTAATTTTTTTCTGTAAAAATATTGATCCTCAGGATTTATGAATGTGTCGTGTCTAGTTATGCTGATACATTAGCTTATGATATAAATTAGTACATTATAAATGTATATAAGAGCTGTGTTTTAATGATTACTAGTTACTAATATTATCATAGAAAGCGTTGTATTACATTTGCTTAATGCTTAATTGAACAAAAAAAATTCTGTCCATATGTAATAATATAATGTATAAATATATGAAAAAAAGTTGAAGATATACAGGCACAATTATTACAAAGACGTATACAATAACATGCAATTGTATACATATTGTATAATACGCCATGTTTGTATGTATTTCTCAAAAAAACTATTAACACTCAATGTTCTGTGTAAAACACGAAAAATCTTTATTTACAAAAAACTAAGATGATATTGATGACAATAATGTGTATACAAAATAAAAAATACACACTTTACATGCATGAGGTTGCGTGTAGACATACATAGTTACGAAAATGTGCTAAGACTTAAAACAGTCTCCGGAGTCGTCAGTGATGATGTCG
>NW_020271096.1:1052333-1106036 GCF_002803265.2 Melanaphis sacchari | reverse complement strand
GCTGGGTAAGCTGGGGCTGGGTAAGCCGGGGCAGCTGGGTAGGCTGGGGCTGGGTAAGCCGGAGCGGATGGGTAAGATGGGTAGGAAGGTTCCTTGTAGACGGCCAGGGAGGTGGCTACGGCGCAAGCCGCGAATATGATCAACTGAAAACAAAATTCAAATCAATAAACGATAGTTCATCTCAAAAACGCTCGAGCCGTCTGTTGGGCAGCGTAGTGTTTTCCCGCCGAAATCGGAACGCGAGCGAGAAAAATAGAGAAAGGGTAAACCGTTGGCGATCCGTACAAGGATAGTATGATAGTATAGATGGTTAGATGAAGATTTATCGGAGTTAACGTGTACGACCTTGTTCGGAGAGCTCGTCGTGACGACGATGACGGTGCCTATTATGTGCGGACCGTCGGTCGGTCGGTCGGTCGGCGAGTAAAAGTTATGGAAACCGGTCGATAGCGGTGCGCCCAAGTGTTGTATTGTTACGTGTGTGCACGATCGCACGGATTAAGCAACATCGACTGGCTGTCGTAGCACGCTACATTTATACCGCGTCTATTATTAATCCGAACTAGATCCATGCGTGTGTTGCCTACTTCTACCGCTGGTCACTGATCGCCCGTTACGACTTAACCGTTTTAAGTGTGTGTTCGATTTTAATACGATTTTATTCACAATGATATCATATGAAAAATAACGGTAAAAAATGGGGGGGGGGCAGACGGTTCTTAAAGAAATTAAATTTTTTATTCCGACTGTATATAGACGCATACATCCAGTAAAAAAAGAGTCAAAAACTCAAGCCGGTTGAATTATGACGGGAAATATTTCTCAATAAAGTACTACAATCGCGATGACAGAATGTGAAGTTTTTCGATATTTTAAGTTGTCATCATCGAGAGACTAAGACTTGTATCCGAGTGATTGTGTGCACACGCGCTGTACGGCAGTAATAATATAGAATTCCACTTACTTTGGAGAACATTTTGTTTTGGATTTGTTGAGCGTCTGTTATTGTACTCGTGTGGTGGATTGTCGGTGACTGTGGTTGATCAGATGGGCTCCGCAGGTATATATACACATGGCCGAGTATTGCGAGATTTGCCCTGTCCAGGGGGGGCAACGACGTGCACTCGCGCGAGTGGACAAACACGCGAGGGCGTGCGCGCCCAAGGGGGTCACCGGGTCGTCCGGTTTCCCCTCGGGCAATGGGCACGGACATGTTGCTCCACCAAGGTAGGTACTATACGCGCAACACAATTATTTAATCCTCTTAGTACCGACGTAATAGACGAAAAAGAAGAAAAAACAGTATAATAATAATAACATCACGAATGAAGACGCTGTGTGTTCGCTACGATATGATCGTTTATTATAATCTCTATAACTCGAATAAACGCGGTGAAGGACTCCGCGCGCTATGTTTAATTGATCGAAAGACTATTAAAATATTAAGCTCCAACACCAAAAAAATGTAATTTACCTAATTTACCACCATTGTATAATAGTGCATTTTTCACGTTGTTAATACTAATTATATACAATATTTTATTCTACGTGTTTTTTTTTCTAAAACGACAATTTAATAGATTCCACCACGACTTCGATTTATCGAAATAATTTTAAACCAGATTTAAAATCCATCTACGTTCATGTTTTCAAGCATGTTAATTTAATTCACATTTTTTAAAAATTTTAATATATTATGATTTGAATATTAATATTATTTATTTCATCTTCACGTAAACATAAATCATTATTCGAATATTATATTGATTTGGAAAATATAGAATCTAAGTCATAGCGTTGTTATATAAAGTGTTATTAAATTCGTTGTATTTAAATAACAAAGAACTCAATAACTTCTATTTTTAAATAATTTATTTGCTATTTTTTTTTTTTTTTTTTAATATAATTCTTTATTCAGCATTCTGTTATAAAAAAAAATGAACATTAAGCTTAATTGATATCATATATTAAATAGTTATTGGAATGGCGGAGAGAAGAAATCTCCCATTGGAGATATTTCGTCGGAAAGAAAAAAAAGTTAAAAGTTAGACTTTGTTACTTTTTTTATTTTTTTTTATTACCAAAGAATTTAATAATAAGGCAATTTTGATAATTTAAAAAATAAAACAAAAGATTTTCTATTATAAACATCATCTTCTGGGTTTTTTTTATAAATTGAAAAGCCAACTATTGAGTTCTATGAACTTTTATGGCTTATAAAAAAAAATGTATTAACTATTAAATTATAAATTTACTAAAAAGTTACTAAATGATATACATATAATTATAAATAATAAATGTTTTAGTATAAATATATGAATTAATATAACTAATATAATAACTATATTATTATAAATTACGATTTGGTTATTAGCTTATATTTATATTAAGTTTTCTTAATTTAATTCATTCAATTCTTTTATAATGTTATCAATGAGTATTTTATGATTTAAACTGCAAAATTAAATTTAAAAACTAATGACTATTGTCTACCTTCATATTCCGTAGTCGTGTAATCCTTAATCCGATTATAGTACTACATGCATCACATTTAGTACCTAAAATTAAAAGAAAGGTACTATTTTTATGATATACGTATATCATGTGTGATTTAATATAAAAATACATAATGCATGATTTTATTAATAATTATTCACTCTTATAGGAGAAAAGTATTTATTTTTAAATGTCAATATGTATAAAATTAATAAAAGAATGTTTTAAAATATTGTATATGTCTATTGTATATACATAACATTTTACTCACTCTCGAAATGTAAATCATTTCTAGATTTAGTATTTAATAGTTATATAACTTTATGACACACCCAGATTTAAGGTTTCTTAGATTACACTATACTAAATATAAATCAACTTTTCAGTATTTTTTTACATAAGGAAATTAGATTGCTTACATATAATTACATATTATGATACAATTTACAATATCATTGTTTTCAAAGAAGAATATTGAAGCAATTTTAGACTTTAGTTGCTCAACTGTCAACTATATAATTCAATGTATTATGTTTTCATGTTTTTATACGAACGACCAAATTTTTTGAAATAATTAATTTTTATTGAACAAGAAATCATGGTATACAAAAATTAAAAATAGAAGTCAACCATTTTATCATTAAAATGTCATAATAAACATAATATATAGGTAGTTGTAGTGTGCATATGATAATCGTACATCTGTACAAAATATAACTGTGAACACATTTTTATTACAAACCACCATAAAACTGTGGCATCTTATACTCCTCATCATATCAAAAATAAATTAAACTTTAATAGCATATGATAGTATATATTATAACGTACGCACGCAGATTATATATTATTTAATATACAAACACAATTGTATTCAACGTCAATTTGATATTACCGCTTACTAGAAAATAAAAGTTATATTTTATATTACTTAAAATATATTCGTAAATCGTAATAATACATCAATATTCTATAACTAGAACAATCGAGAGTTATTACTTATCACATATTATTATATAACGAATTCAAATTAACTGTTTTTAAATTTTATAATACAACGAGCCATATACGTCATGACACGCAAAATATGGAATTAAAAATTAAATACATTGATTGGTACCTGATGAATCTCAACGTGTTCGTGTTTTTTGAATTACAAGGTGTACATGATGAGTTTGAGAGTAAAGGGGTCGAAAGATCAATGATATTGTGATATTGTGGGACGATGTAGACAAGGCCAAATTTAATGAACTTATACCTATAACAGTCGCGAGTAAGAAAACCGTTTGGAGCTCATATACCAATTATTATATATTATGCAGAGAACATTGTAAAGGATCAATACTGACACCAATCAGTCTATTATTAAAATTTATTTCTTCATTAATAAGAAATTATTATTTGATTTCGTAACGGACGTTTCAGTATTTTAATTTATTTAACTCGAATGTTGAAAATATATACAATAATACATTGCGAAGTACTTTAGTATTACACTCAAGAAATTGCATATCATATAAAATATTGTTAAACGTATAGGCCGTACAGATAATTTTAAATAGAATCCGTTGACAAAAGTATATATTATCAATTTTCATGGAGTTACTCACAGTAAATTTTTCATGTCAATTATCAGCAGTAAAATAGTTTTGCATAGAAAAATAATCAATAAGTATTAATTAAATTCCAATCTTTCAATACACAATGGATTTTAAATATGGTAAATTATAATTATTACACAAAAGTGCTACTCATAGCAATCACCCACCTCCCTTAGTATCATAGACTCATAAAAATGAATTTATAACAAAAAGAGTGTTTCAGAATCCAACATTTTTAGAAAAATATAAGCATATGGCTATGCTTTAGATCCGACCATAATCAGAGGTGTTTACTAATGAGTTGATACTTAAAAATCCATAACCAACCTAGTACCTATGAGGGTTTGTGTTTTTATTAAATTAATTTTTCTCTATCTCAACCCCTTACTATCAATGATATTATTATTTTCACTTTTATTAATACTACAAAAAATAAATAAATGAACACAACAGTCGTGGTAATAACATATGATATTATCTATGCTCTTGGTGTATGTCCACCAGTATAGTAATTATATGATATACCGTTTACAATCAACGTTTGAATATATATATAGTAATTATAATAATGATTGTTATTGTATGGGGGAAAACAAGATATTTTGCAATGATCTGAATTCAAAAATATTTTGATTTTCAGTCAAACGCTTGCTTAGATTTTAAGATTCTGTTCAGACGACCAAATCCATAGCTAAGTATTTGCTAATGCTTTAGATGTGCCACAACGCAATGTACTTTCTGGACACTCGTGATTATTTTATACACAATAGTATGTAATATTATCTTTATTAAATCACAACTTGATATACTGTCTTACTATCAAAGTATTTTAACTTTGTATAAATGTAAAAAAAAAATCATAACTATTTTTATATTTTTAATAATGTTTGATATTATTCAATATTGTCCGTCTTGAACATGTAGGTCGAAGAAATCCATTGTGTTTTTGTTTTTTTATAGAATGTAAATCAAATATTTTTATTAATTCTTTTGCGTGATATATTCAACTTGCTATTATCTACCTACAACTTTTTTTTAGTCTAACCTACATCTATTTTATTTCTCAAATTTGTTGCATATCAATTTTGAATTACCCATTCAGGTATATAATATGATGTATATGGTATGTATAATTAATCAAATATAATTATATATCATTTCAAATTCTAAAACCTTACTATGAATTAATTAAAAAATGTAAATATGCCTTTTTAAAAATTTGTTTTGAAACAAATATATACATATTATTCCAATCATTATATGAAATATTAACTCAATTTAATTGTGATCGACTGACTACTTTATAATAAATCTACTGTGATGGCTCAAACAACCTACACGACTAGTAGATAAGTCCGCCTAACAACTGATAGACGGGAAGGGAAAATAATTTACGTAACATTATTTACATTACTGATGAGTTATCGTAGACTGATGTTGGTATATTACGGTGATACTCTTTGTTTATATTTTATGTTTTTAAGACCTATTGACTTCGAATTGGGTTTATACACAAGAACAATAAACATGTGTTTATTTTTATACATATGTTGATAGTACTCATAAAAGACATTCAATAATCACATTAATTCCACATTAATTAAAAAATATAATATGTGATTGATTTTGATTTTTGTCAGTAGAAAATAAAAACTTTCTGTTTTCAATGATTCTTAAAAACGTTTATTTTTAGCATTTCGATGATGCAATATTAATATATATATAATTGTAAAATGTGTTATACCAGGTTACCAACTTGTTGCAATTATACTTTCCTATGCAATAAGTTTTAATAACATCAATTTATTAATGTTAATAAGTACAATGTCAAGTTGGCCTAATTAAAAAATGATTCATTAAGATTTATTTTCTTACAAATAGTAATATAATATTCACATCATCGGTGTACAGTTTACCTTGAAGAAGTATCACTATGACGTAGATATATAAGGTTTTGTTAAGTTTTTGTAATGTTATAATGCTATATGTAGATAATACATTTTTGGTTTTACTAAAAGTTTCAATTGGCAAGTAAAAGTTGCTTTAATAAATTAAAAATCTGAAAAATTAAAAAATATTTATAAATATTCAATTTTATTTGTTATTTATGAATTAGCTTATAACCTTTGATGTACACCACATTATTTATAATGATTCGAAACTAAAATTCAACAAATTAGTTCATTTTTTATAGTAGTTTATTTCATTATGGATCAATTAAAATGATATAAATTTCATTTTTAATAACTATAAGAACCTAAATAATATATTAATAATATTAACTAGAGAAAAATTAAAATATTGGATTTTATCTAATAAATTAATTATTATTTTATAAATATTAAAATACAAGTAAATGTGATAAATAGGGAAATATTATTATAAATATTATTTTTTATCAACCATAGTAAAAACAATAGTTATCAATAAAATATAATTATTGTTAAAATAATTAAAAACAAACAATTATTTAAATTTCAAAATTTTTTAATAGACATTTTATAACTTACAAGTAAAATATATTTTAATTTTAATCATATTATTAATTTAAGATTTAATTAAACGTTTAATATCTATAATATTCTGCAATAAATTATTTATACACACAAAAATGTACATAATGGATTTGTATTAAGTATTATGATCATATTTTATTGTTTTTTTTTTTAACTTTTAAGACATTATTTAGAATAGTACTAATTATTTAAATTTTAAAACCTTAATTATTAATTATACTTTATTTCTGTTATAATACAAATTTCACCTGAATATAATTCGTATATTATTCATCTACCATATTATATATTAAAAAGATCAATTACAAAAGCCACATTGTGTTTTGTCTTGCTTCTAAAATGTGAAATAAAAGTAATAAATCGCTAACAGTCCATTAGTTACAATGAAATTCGAATATTTTAACAGTCAAACAAACCATATAAGTGCCGTTATCTATTATACAGTAATTTATTTGAACGATTTTCAATAAAGTAAACTGAAAATGATACTTTGTATCCATAAAATAAATAAAAATTGACTAAACGCTACAACTTAAGTGTTATGTTATTTTTTAAAGATCAGACATAAAATAAATAAAACATTAATCACCGTATTAACAAATAACTATAATTTGGCAATTTAAAATAAATAATTAATTTACCAATTACATGCTGATTATAGATATTATTACATTTTTAATTTAAAATGTACGATTTTTTTTCAAAACATTCGTATCATTATTAATTAAAACGATTAACATGATAACTGAATAATGTATTCAGATGTTTCGATTTTTCGAAGCGTACGTTTTGATTTTAAACTATAGACTTACAATAATGTTAATAAAATATTTCATAAAAAAAATTATAAAAACGAAAAAGATGAATATCATTGATTTAGAGATACATCTTTTAATAAATTGAAATTTATTGTGATATTAAAAATAATTATAAAATTTAAATTGTATCATTTAAAACGAGAAAACCGATTCGACTAGATAAAATAAACCATTCTGTATTACTGGCTTATTTTTATGTCATAAATACTGTCGGAGCATCTTAATATTATTAGTATTAGAAATAAAAATGGAATATTATGTTTTATAGTATTTAGTGTGCCAATGCTACCAAGATTATTAGGAAATAAAAAACAATTAATTATATTAAAACACAAAGTTATAGACAAATTGAAATTTTATTTACATAAAAATACAATAATTTATAATAATCATTTCTTAGGGTTTAAAAGGAATTAGTACTGTTTGTACGGGGAAGGTTTGTATGCCGGAGCGGCGTATGATGGCTTGTAGGCTGGAGCGGGGGTAGAGTATCCATAAGCTGGAGCGGGTGTAGAGTATCCGTATGCTGGAGCAGCTGGGTAGGACTCAGTTGGGTAGGCTGGGGCAGCTGGGTAAGCTGGGGCAGTTGGGTAGGCCGGTGCAGAGTAAGCCGGTGCGGAGTAAGCTGGTTTGTATGCTGGCTTGTAGGCTGGTGCAGCAGAGTATGCTGGGGCAGCTGGGTAAGCTGGAGCAGCAGAGTATGCTGGGGCAGCTGGGTAAGCTGGAGCGGCGGAGTATGCTGGGGCAGCTGGGTAAGCCGGGGCAGCTGGGTAAGCCGGGGCAGCTGGGTAAGCCGGAGCAGCTGGGTAAGCTGGGGCTTTGTAGGCTGGTTTGTAGGCTGGGGCAGAGCTGTAGGATGGGGTTCCTTCTTTCTTGACTTCAGCGTTGAAACCGTTAACGTCATCGGCGGTGTATTCGACGATTCTCTTGGTACCGTCGGCTTCGACCAAGCTGTAGGATCCCTTGACGTAACCGTTTCCGTCACTGTATTCGGATTGGCTCTTGATGTCGTAGGTGGAATCGTCATGTACGCTGTAGTCGAAATTGTATGGGGCTGGGGCGTATGCGGCTTCTGGGGCGTATGCCTTAGGTGCAGAGTATGAGGCGGGCTTGTAAGCTGGTGCTGGGTATGCTGATGGTGCTGGGTAGCTTGATGGTGCTGGGTAAGCTGATGGTGCTGGGTAGGCTGATGGTGCTGGGTAGGCAGACGGTGCTGGGTAGGCGGGGGCTACTGGACCGGCAAGTGCGGAAGCCAGCACACAGGCGAAGATAGCGACAGTCTGTAAAAAAATTAAACGCAAGTTTAGAGTAGATCTAATGAGGCATCACATATAAAAAAAAATCAACTGGATATTATATAACATTAGTGTTATCATAATAATCATTATTATTACATCTATGTTATGATATCTTTGGTGTAGAACTTTTTATATAACAAACTTGAGATTGGATCTAAATTGGTTTTATTCCTATTGAATTTACTGCTGTTAAGTAATTTATTAAGTAACAGTAATTCACTTCTAATAATATATCAACTAGACATAACTATAAACTCGTAGAGTTTTCAAATAAATGTTAATATAACTGAAAAATACATTTTGTAGCACATTTTTCTCAGATATATACGTATAGAAGATGTACAAAAGGCATTCTATGTTTAAATTAAAATCACACTATGAAATTTAATTGTCGAAAAGAATTAAAAATAATCAAATAATAAAATGTATTTTATCATAATTAATTACTGCGATACGATTTAAAATTATAGTTTAATTTAAATATTTATATTATATTAGGCATATACATATATACCTTTATAAAACTTAAGATATTTAAAAATAGTCAATATAAATACAATAATGTACAACTTATATTTTACTGAATAATAATAACTTCAAATAAATAATGAAATTTAATTGATCAATTTTAAAAAAAAAAAAGTATAAGAAAACACCAATGCGCAAGTACTGTAAGGTAACGGTTAATTCATAATTTTCTGAGACACTATGAACTTCTTGGATAAATGTAACATTCCCGATGTTATTTCAGATATAAATATAATAACGGAGAATTAAAAAAAATATTAAATTTAACACTGAAACACTATTTTAACTGCAATGCGAAATTTATAATCTAAGACATATTATTATCAATACTGTAGTACTTACTTTGAATGCCATTTTGAATAAATAAATTTTTTTTTTGTTGTTAAGTGTGTTAAAACTAAACGTTGACTGAGTAATGTTGATTGACAACGATCCGCTTTATATATTAATCCGAATGCCGAGTTTTGCTCCCTCCGGGGCGCACTGTAACCATTCATATCGGCAGTAGCGAGGGCGTACCCAGCACAGCGAACAGCCGGATTGCGTGATCCCGACGGGGCGTTTGGGGGTTCCCCCGAGCGAAATTTTACAAAAATAGCACCAGCAAGCCTAGTTATTACATATTATTGTTATGCATACCGTTACGGTTTTATTTTTATTTATTCATTTTCGCGACTGGACTGAATAACCAACTGGTTAACCAACAACCATGTTACAATATTTCACGTTTTCTACGCACAAACACTTTCTAAAGTCCAAGTAAAATAAAAATTTAAACAACCGGAAATAATTTAAAAAAAAATTATAACGTTATAATATTTCATTTGGTATATAGGATACGTCATTGCAATAGACGAATGACGAATAGAGTTCTAAATCCTAATAAGTGGGAGTCACGTTTGGTGTAGTCACAACGTCGAAAAATAAAATCGCAACAGATGCCAATGATACGCAGACAAGTCACATCCATTTCGTTACTTAAAACACATAACAAAATAATCCAAAAATACGGTTAGTTAAAAGTCATAATACCTTTATTGTTTATTATTGTATTTATAATCAGTGATGATAATAATACCGTGTTTTTACTTTTCGTCAGTTTTGTGTTTATTTTTAATTTTTTAATTTGTATGATAACTTGTTTTGTGTCATCGTCCAATTAAGGTTTTACTGCGTTTATGCTAATCAGACTGATTATAATATGGAGAGTATTTTTTAAACTGGTTTACACATTAGAAAAAAAATTATTCGTATTTTTTAAGTCGTATAGAATTTTTATCCAACATCTTAAGCAAAGTAAATATTCTTAATCCAATCACTAAACAGAAACTTTAAGTGTATTTTTATATTTATAAATACAACTTATTTTAATACGTTAGACCTTGTGCCAGCCGTCAACGGACTCGACTAGGATATACCAACTATAGTTTAAGTCGTTTTCTCGATAAATGTCTCATAAAAAATATTCTGATCACGTATGATGTAGTACAAGCCTATCATTATTGACCTTGACTCTCGATAAGCACATAAGTAATAAAAACGTGTAATAGATGAAATTGCCGTAAAATTACTTCAACATCATATATCATTTTAATTCACATATTTTAAAAAATAAGATGCATAATATGTGATCGAGGATACAATTTATTGGAAATCAGGTAACGTAGAGTTAATTTAATTTCTGTTTACATCATATATCAAACCATCGAGTTACTGATGAATTTCAATAAAATATAATTATATATTTTTATATAATTTAATTAGATAATTTTATATTATATAGATTCGGTCGATATAAATTTACATATTTATACTTCTGTCATCGCATTTATAATATAAAAATAATTAAATCGAAAATCAAACAGTTTATATTTTTTAAGAATAATGTTTACGATAAAAAATATGTTTTAAAATAAATAAACAAGTATTTGCATTTAATTTGATAAAGCAAATTGATAAAAAATGATTTTAAAATATTTATCTTTTTATTGTTTATTAAATGATTGATCCTAAAATCTCATTTAGAACCACGTATAGGTTAATTTAGTATTCAATTAAATTTCAGTTTCGCGATTTATTGAATATATAAATTAGTTTGGTTTTTATGATGGATGATTAAAATTAAGTGGGTAGTATTTTTTATGATAATTAAATTGTTTACTACGTATTTTACTATTACAATAATAACTATGAAAATAAATAATTAGACATCTATAAATGATATTTACTATATGGTTTCAAGATACCTAGTCTATTTGATGATCTATTAGATCTCATAATTCTGATGTAAAACATAATTATTCAGCTTAATATCAACGATAATATGTCCGTGATTTTTATTAAAATTGTGTTCTTATTTTATTATTAGTTATTATTTGATCAAGTTTATTACATAGGTACGTATACTCTCTCAAGTCTGATAGAGGTATACCTATACTTTTTATAAAATGACAAGTGGTTACAAGTTAAATTTATACGTATAAACCACACACCTTTATATAATATTATGTTAAATAATTTATAACATAATGTAACTAAAACATTTTATATTCATGTATGTATTTATAATCTAGGTGTTAAACGACTTTCGAGAATTTTCTTTTTGCAATGACTCGGTATTAATTAATAATAAGAATATTGAATTACCTATATTTATGTTTATGAACTTTTAGTTAAAAACTTTTCATGTTTGATGTTTAATAATTAAAGATAAAATGTTGATAACTAAAATGGACAAATAACTTCTTTAGTGGTATAAAAACTAAAAAAAAATATAGCAATAAAAAATAACTGATTTAAAAATTTATACGATTCATTATACAAATATAATATTCAAAAATCTATACCTATGAAATCATATGTATTTGAACATGGTAAAACGAATTAATTTTTAATAATAATTATTAACACTTGTTTCTGTCTACACTAATATTGCTATTACTTGAATAATAAAATTTTGGTATTAAGTTGATAAACCTTTTAAAACATAATTTATAAATGAAAACCATTAGTCTAAAAGTTCAGAAAATGCATATTATCATTATGAGAAGTTATTGAATTATATAAACCGTTATAAATAATAACTAATAACATATACTATTGTAAGACATTTCATAAAATATTTAGAAAAAAGAATTTTTAAAGAATTTTTTATGTTAAATTATAATAAGATTTTATTTTTACTGGAAATTAAAAAAATATATATACATATATGGTACCTTTAACTAAAAAATTGCTTTTAATACAATGCAATTAAAAACGTTTTTCTCGAAAGTAACAGCTCCATATAATTTTTCATGAGGAAACCTGTATGAATAAAAATACATATATGATAGGTAATTTATTTTATAATAATGATGTATTTATTTTTTTTATCTCTTGCTTATAAATATCTATCAAAATAAAATGTTGACATATTTAAATTTTTATTGCACTATTTCTGTTTTATTGATTAATGTTTATAGTATTAGTAATGGATAATTATGTGCAAATGTTGTGATAAAGGATATGACCTAAACTTCAAGTCTGTAATTTAAAATAAATACAGGCGTACAGCATTAATTGTACTTTAATCTATCCCAGATGTGCTGAAATACTAGTAAATGTCAAACAAAGCCATTTACCTACTAAAAATTTAAAAGAATGATGCAGGGTCATTATAATTTTATTTAGCTGATGAGTTAATATTTCAAAAGATTAATCGTTTAACTCATATCGTATAAAAATGTTTTATGCATTACTGCATCAGAATTACGCATTGGTTTGATTATTCACGCAATAAACAGGCTTATATTTTCGACAATAAAATCATTAAAGTCTTTAGTCGATTATTGTTAGGTACCTACCATTTTGTTTAATACTGTAGCAGAAATGTCTGAACGGAATAAATTAATGATTGTGAGCCAAAACGTTTATTTTAAACACTATTTTTAGCCGTGTATAAAAAATTATTAAAAAAAGAATAAGAATAAAAACGGTAAATTTATTATACTTTTGTTACGATTTTTATTTTTGCGGCTGTGTTAGCGTTGAGTTAAAAATATAGAGTTTTTTTATATTTTTATAGTCATACTGTGTACATCTCGGGGAGATCCACTACAATAATAAATGAACTATATAGATATATAACAGTACGTCATAACATATTATACAATACATAATATATGTTTTACTTGTACATAATAACACATGTGTATCTGTGTGAGTCTGTTCAACGTATTTAAGTTTTATTCATTGTTTGAATAAATATTTTGTCAAGAAAGAAGCTTAATAAAAAAAAATAAGTAAACTTCCACTTTGAAACTCTAGACGAAGCTCCATATTGTGGACCAAAATACAGCATTAAGTAAGTAGGTAATTCGATGTTGTTTGAATCGCTCACAATCGTAATGTACAGTGCACCACAACTTAAAATCGTCTATAAATTTAATCGTATTTCTCGAATAGAAACGATATTATTACAGTAATATTATTCTCATTGGGGTACGCGGTCAAACGATTTGAAACCATTCGCCTCGAAGAGACAAACTGCGGTGATGTAGCGTATAATATAGATCCATTTGATATCTACAACACATTATTTTCCCGTAAAATTAAGCATAGGCTATCGTAATATGCGGTAAACCATAATAACATTGCAATTTATATCCGTCTCATTAATATAAATATATATTTTACGTACAAACTTCAATAATATAAAAATAACGTATATTATTATCGACCGTGTCCTTTGGGCCGCGAATAACCAGACCACGACTACTACGCATTTTATGATACGAATTCATGTGAATAAATATAATATGTGTGTATGTGTGCACATTATAATTCTAAATTAATTAACTTATCGATGCATCTATTATAACAATACGTAATTGCAACGAAAACTACGACACGTGTTTCAATAGCTAATTACTTCAAAATACTCACACCATATCATTGCTCGAAATGTTACACGCATATTAAATTAATTTACATTAGTCTTACTTGATTATTAATATCGCAGAGCTTAGAGCTTTTACCGATAACTATAAATGTTTATACTATTATTATTATTATTATTATTATACACTTCAATCCGTTTTAAATGTATGCTCTCGGCAGTTGCACAATAATAATATGATATAGAGGTGCCTACCGTCGAATGAACGATGTATGATATGAATTCACATCAATCATAAAGTATATGTAACATTATTGTGTTGATATCTCATTCATAACAACAGACGTACATAAAAAACGATAGGTACACGGCCGTAAGACGAAGAAACATTTTGACGAAATACGTATCTTTGTCAATTATTACTGCTATTATTATTGTCAGGGTACACCCGCTTGTTACTTATAAGTTATAATTAATGTTTTATACGAAACTCGTTTTACCATAGGCCAATAGGTCATATAAACCATACGGTATAAAATGGGTGCACGCGCATATACCTATAGTCTACACATAACCAATAGTTAGCAGTATCCTCGACGTAGAAATGTCTTACAAACGGTTTATATTTTCCATTGCTATTTGCTTGTGTATGAGTCCCGCACAGCTACAAGTCCTTGACCCTTTATAACACAATGATTATTATACTTTGACCAAGTCGATCCTTTTTAGGTAACGTCGGTCACATATCCTATAAGAATTCTATACAAATCAGAGCGGCATGGTTTTTAAGAACTAGTAAGCTACTCCCTTCAGGATTTTTATTTATTTTGCTATCAAATACAAAACGGGAGCAAAAAACTTAAACGGCCATCCTATTGCGCTTACATTCGTAGAAAAAAAGAAGAAAAACAATCAATCAAACGAATGAAGCAACAATTTAATGACTCTCTTACAAATGCATTTCACTACGATACTTTCATGTATATACTAGTTTGAATTTGACATCTTTAGTGAAACGGAGAACCAGTTAACGTTTAATGTGTAATCTATTTTGTATAATGTGTATACCTATATCCATTATGCAATCCACTTTTTTGGTTTAAGATATAGTCTGTTAGTTTAAAAAAAAAAAAAATCAAAATATACCGATTGAAAAATTAAATGCTCAAATAACTGTACTAAAAAAAATGTACAATTAAAATAATAATTGGCAATAAATTATTTGTGAAAACCCAATAAAACACACAGTAAATTATTTATCTATACAAAATGTATTTTCCTCGTTCTATTGTAATTGAAATAAATAAGTGTTTTTAAATATTTGAAAATTTTTTGATGCAATAATATTAAAAATTAAAATAAAACATTTTCTTATTTTTATTTATACTTATTTTTATCAATGAATCAAACTTACTATTTTTAACAATAAGATTAATTGTATACTTTTGTATTATCATTTTATATATTTTTTTATTTTTATTTTTTAAGTTAAAATTATACAGATATTGCTTAAACATACGAATTACAACAACGCTTTAAAATTATTTTCTTTTTAATTAAACCTTTTAAAATAAAATATAAGTATTAAGATTTTAATTTTTGATACGAGGTTAAGCATAATACCATATTACAACAGCTTTACAAATGCGATGATTGATCATTGCAGTCATATTATATATCATAATATATTACGACACTGTTGTATGTAGATTTAGGACAGAATAAAATGATTGCCAAAACTTTAGTTTCTTTACCTGATATACTTTTTATTTGTATGCATATATTTGTACCTGTAACAAAATTAGTATACTTTGTTTAAATTTTGTTTCCCTTTTCTTTGCAAAAGATATTGTTATACCAGTATGATTATAAATTGAACAATCACACTTGCTTAAATTTCTTGATAATTAAATTATTTTACTAGGTAATACGTATTTATTTGTTTTTCCAAAATATATTATCATAATTTATAAGTATTTAACATAAAATTCATCTCGGTGATAGCCGAAGTAAAATATATATTTTAAATACCTATATTATTATTATTTTTTTTTCACATAACTTTTGGATGTTATCTTTTATTGATTGTATAGGATGACTCTTAGATAATTAATTAATGTTCCTTAATTAATTTTGCTATACAAAACATAATCGTATAGATAACAATTTAATGACTGGGGTTAAAGGATTTCCGGTATCGTAAACGGACCTTGAACCTCTACTGCCATTTAACCGACAATCGAAAACAAATAAATATCGCACATTCACCTATTGTGCACAAAATATGTTTGTCCTCGAACCGGATTTCAAATAATTTCAACGGTCACCCCATTGTGTTTTCAGCTTGCAGTTTTAACCCATATTAATAATGCCGAAGGAAAGTTGGGAAAAAATTAAAAATCCATATCACTCCTCATTATTACAATATAGTATTATGTAGATCGTACACGTAATAATATATTATGAAATAATAATACCTGTAATAGTTTTTTAATAATGATCGAACAATACGATGTTTTTTATCACAATATTATAATATATGGTTTCCAATAGTTTTTTTGAATGGGACCGTCTACTCGAACGGGCTACAATTAGTATTATAATAGATAGATAATATAGTTACCTGTAGCTCAGTTATAACTGCGCGACGTCACAACGTCGTTGACGAAGGACATTGACATTCTATAGTAGTATTATATTGCGATACACGCAAATTTACCCTTGCTTTTCGTATCGTGGTTCGGGGCTAAAGTCCTTATCCTCGTTTCGGTAATCGCTAATTAATCGTAAATTGATTGTATTACGAACCAACAATAATGCACACAGGTACATTCAATAAAACACATCCTCTTTATAACACAATATATTATATAATAGCACATTATTAAATCTCGTGTACACGGGATTACGAATCATAATTTTTTTCAACTTTAAACCATTATTTACGATTGCTGCTGCTATTTCGGCTCTGCCCCTCTCTTTCCTATCCACCCACATCCCATCATCATCCATCACGCGGCTCGGGCGGGACCTTGACATTAGCACTTTTACCGCATTCGCCGCCGCCTCGACCACAACTGAAATACTGTTGTGGCGGCCGCGGGAACTTTCCACTATATTTGGCTATAGCGGACGAGATATATCATTTAAACGCTACAACACACACACACGCAGTATGTTAATATATTATAATAAAAAGTAAAATCAATAAATCCCGTATTGTAATTATAGATTTTGTAAAACTGACTCGGTTTACTGAAGTACACGCCAATAAATTGGCTCAATGCGTGCGTTTTTATTTTTTACTTTAGGCTATCAAGAACAAGGTCTGAAGTGATTTATTGACGATGACGACGATGTGTTTCTAAAAATATGATAATCAGTTATTATTTAAATACAGAACATTTTATATTTATTTCACTCTGTTGAAATTTTATTTACCTATAAAATTATTTTATTATAACCTATAAATATTGGATACTTTTAGTGAATTGTAAACCAATAAATACGCTCATATAATGTTATATAATTTTATAATATTAACAATATAAATAAACAAGCAAGACATTTATGTAAATTTGTACAGCTAATATTGCATAAAAACACAAAATTAAGCAATATGATACTGTTGAACCAGGAATTAATATGTTTAAGTATATAAATCAATGGATGTACTATCGAATTAATATTATATTCTTGGTGGCATAAAATTGAGAATTCATAGACATTAATAATTAATATTTACTTTTCTTCGTAATAAAACAAAATTAAAATTAATTTAAGTTTTTATCTATTATTTAGTTTATTTTATAAACTTCATTAAAAAAAAACTCAGTCGAATATAGTAATTTTGAAAAAAATTATCCTATTGTTATCAATTTATTTCTACTATAGTGATACATTATGTTTAACTTATTTTTCCAGACATCACATAAATAATATAAAATGATATATACAATAATTATTATTATAATATGTCAATTCGTGTACGGTAAAACAGTGTGAATAGGTTTGAGATATAAATAACTTGAAATTAGTCTAAATGTTTTAATGCATAATACAGTAAATAAGTTAAAGTGTAAAAAAGTACTTACGATCACTTGATATTTTTTTATTTTTTTTTTTTTGAAATTCAAATAAAATAATTACAATCTTTTACAACGATAAAATTTCAAATTTACTAGAAAAAAAACAAAACAATACATTCAGTGTTTCGCTTTGAATTTGAAATAACAAATATTTATTGAATTTCTAGCAGATTAAATACATCTACTAAACATTTTACATATTATACATTAATACTATTTACCTACATGCTTTTCATATTTGTGTATAATTAATGATAATATTATGGTTTATATTCATACATTTTACTCACATATGTAAAGTAACTTAATACCTACTTTAGTATAAGTAGTGTTTTAGTTATAATTTATAAGTATTAAAATAAAATTGTATTTCATTGGATGTTTCAAATTTATGTATTAAGTAAGAGGTATATGTAGTCATATTTTTAATAACCTCTTGGCTTATATTTTTATTATTATTACTATTAAAAGTTATTACATTGCTCTAATTACAAAAAAAAAAGAAATATATGATTTTATCTTAGGCTGATATTAACCATCTGCAGCCCAAATAGTAGCAAAAATAATATTTTAAACATTATAAAATAAAGAAAAAAAAATTTTTTTAGTATTCTAAACATATTATCCAAAAATTAGTATTGCAATAAAATAATAAATGTAGTTCCGATGTTCATAATTTACGCGTAGTTCAAATTATATTAATTGGCAATTAATTATTAAAATAGGAATAATTAATAATGTTGCGGTACCTAATTTTTTTGTTTTTAAAACTTTATCCATATAATTGATAATAAAATCTAATAAACGTTAAAATAAAGATAACTTAAAATTAATATTAAATATTCTCGTTAAAAAAAATTAATTGTTATTTCATGTTAAAATTAACATAGAAATGTATTATTTAAAAAGGTAATTTAAGGTCTTATACTCTTATGTAAGAAAAATTATCCTCTGCAAATATTGTTTGTTATTAAAAAGGAATATTTTTAATTAATTTTTAAAAATATTGTTTTTATATTAGCTTGTTCTTAATAAATTAAAAGTATAAATTACTTTATTATTATTTTATCTATTATATAATATACATAGATACATTCACACTAAGTCAAGTGTAAAAATAGATTTCTGTTGAGTTAGTCACAAAACTGAGGGTGAACTGAATTAAATTTTCTTCAACGCATTTTTCTAATTTTTCTAAAACCTCACCTTATTCTTTTATAAATTATGTTGAAAAATGTAACTAACAATAGATTTTTTCTATGAAAATAAAAAAATTATGTTTCAAATTTGTATAAATAATAGATTTTATTTAATAAAATTTCAAAATATTTCTTTTTTTAAATGTTTTTTTATTTAATTTTAATGGCTAAAATACTTTTAAAATGTAATACATAATATTATAGGTAGTTCAATTTAAAAATAGCAAACAAATTTGTTCTGAACTACATTATAGCTAAAACATGCCGATAAAAATAATGAAACGTTAAAGATTATTATAATAATAATAATTATTATTATTATTATTTATTACGAAAGGATATTTGTATTACGCTTTTTAACAATACTTTACTCAAGGCATCTTTGGATTAAGTTGGAACCCACTTTTTTTTTGCAATGAATACAAATATTATTATTATTTAGTAATAAATCGTATTAATAAAAGCAAGATATATAGTAATATATTGTATGTATATTTGACAAATGTATTCTTTTTTAAATAATTTAATGCGCATCTGTGGAAACTAAATTTTTTTTCTTATAAATAAACAATTTGAACAATTTCTATTATTTTTACCTTAAATTCTGAGAGGAGTGATAAATATTTTAATTTTGCGATTATGTGAGATTTTTTTATGTTGGTGTACACGATAAATAAATAATAATCAATAAAATTTTTCAATTTTCACTTTTATTGAGATTTAGAATAGATAATTGTATCTAGTTTGTACTTTAAAAAGGTTAACAAGTACACAATTAAAAAGAAACGGGAATTTCTATGGAAATATTATTATTAAAATATTGTTTTGTAAACATTGTTAGCAAAATTGTTTTTTATCGTAATAAATGGATTATTATGGAAGTCAAATTTAATAAAATCTATTATGTGATTTACTCAATAACCAGTTTCACTTGACACCTAAGTGTCTAATAAATACATACAGTACCCACTTGACGAAATTGTAATTTATGATTATTAAATAACTAATAATCAGAAACACCATCAAAATATATTATTATACATTTATACGTATTTTTTTTTTTATTTTTTTTTATTAAATGTTTTATTCAATCTATTATAAAAAAGAAAAATAAGAATAATTGATAATGAAATTAAAAAAAAAATAAATAAATAAATAACAAGATAAATATAACAGAGCGTAGAGGCCTCCCAGCGGAAGTAGGTACTACAAGAGTATTAAAATTTAGTTAGTAGGTTTCTATACCATCTGCGCTTTAGCCGTTTGAGGGGATTTCCAGGGATAGTCAAGGAAGAGATGTCATGTATAAGTGGGTTTCTATGGTTTAAAAGACGGTTGTGATATCTTTCATATTGTGTTTTAGCCACGTTTACAACAAAGAGTATGGAGAGGTCGTGATTGGAGACGTAATATGGTGCTTTAGTAATTTGTCTTAGAATTTTGGATTGATAGGTTTGTATTCTATTGATATTAGTAGGTTTTGCTGATCCCCACAATTGTATACCATAAACCGATAATATTGGTTTAAGTAGCATAATCATTTATATATATTTATATGTATTAAAATAAAAATTTAATAATGCATTTTACATTTTTTTTTTTTTTTAGTTTTTTAGATGTTTTAAAATATTAAAATGCTATTTAATAGTTTTTAATCTAAAGCGTTTCTTTGATTTTTCTCCTTAGAGTTAAAACTTAAGACACTATAGTTTTAAAAATCCATAAAAAACTTTCTAAATTTATTAGATTTTTTTTCTATTTTTATCACTAAAAATTTAATTAATCTTTTGTACTGACAACATTAAAATGATTTTATGGTTTATTTAAATGTTTAACAATGTTTTTTACCTAAGATTAAGGTATTAAGACAGTATTGGGCTTTATTATACCCAGAAAAAAAATTTAGAAAATATTTTAATCACAGTTTATCTTACGAGCGCACAATATCGTTAAATTTGAAAGAAAAATTGAATTCAAATCAGTGGTGTACCTAAATAGCCTATCTAGGACGCCGTGTGATCTAAATTTTATTTTTAAAATAGGTACATTAAAAAAAAAAAAATTCATAATTTTTACGAAATATGTCATAATAAAAATGTGGAGTTATATATTTGAATAATTCAACAATCAGAAACACTAAATTGTGAGAATCATAATTTAGATAAGATTAAAGGTATTACCCTTCCACGGAAATTTAATTAGTAAATTAATAATATTAACATATTCGATTTATAAAAGACAGCCTTAATGTTTTTAACAGAACTACCTAATGATTTTATAAATAAAATAAATAACACATAACTTTAAATTTAATGTCAATATTTTAACACTATGCCATACCACTGTACCTATAAAATAACACGTTATATAAATGTGTAAAGTATAAACCACGAAAAAAAAAGGTTTTGAAGTTAAATAAAATTGTATTATGTAATAATATAATGTATAGTATAATAAGTAGTAGGTATTTATTTATTATTTATATAATTACATAAACCCATCGAAAATTTATATTATTTACGTTTAAAAGTAATTAAAAAGTCAAACATTTAAATCTATATTGTATATAAAAAAAATTAAAATATAAACATAATATAAAATTTAAGGTCTTATGGTTTTTTTTTTAATGAAAATTAAAGCTTAAAATTGCATTCGACAGTATGTGTATGTAAATTTTTAATATTAATCTAGGTAGATGATAATTAAATGTTTTTATGTTGTTAAGTTATATACAATGATTGAGTTTTAATTGTATTTTATTAAAAACTATAATCCACATTGAAATATATCTGAAAATTAATCCTAAACCGACTGACACCAACACCACAATCACCACTATTTCGATTGCATGCGCAGTAGTTTATGATAGTAACCATAAGATAAATTCTTACGAATCATTTTATATAGATTACACAAGTATAACAATATAATCACTATAGCCATTCTGATAGATACATTAAACGACACTCGTAAAACAAAATATACTTTCGAGGGATGGAATCAAATGGTTTTTGCATAATATTTTTTATATCGTACATCTAAAGATTAGGTTAGGTTATTAATACTAAGCTATTATTATGACGTATCGACTCGTTATATTATATTATGTAATATCACACTCTATTAATGTGATCGTGGTTCGGCAATGGCGGAGATCGGTTCGTTCCTTTTTAATCTTACGGCCTACGTTACATTGCACCTATAATATATAGTAACACTTTTCTGATTGATAGGTACATAATGAATTCTGAGATTACGTGATACATATAATTATTGTTACTATGCATATCAGTACGATATATATTATAATTTATAAAGCTCTCGTGCGTTTGTACGTGATTAGTTCCTGTAAAATACGTCCTAACGATCAAACAAAAACAATGCTTAGATGTTGGCCTCTTCATAACGTTTATAATATGTATGTAATATTGCGTAAAGATAACGCGTAGAATATATTTATACACTATTCGTCTTATCTGCAGACGATCTCATATTAATTTTTATCGTTAACTATAAACAATGTACATAATATCATCTGTCCGCTATACTATTTATTTCTCGATAATGATAAAATATAAATCTAAGTCTCTGAATTATTTAAATTTAAAAAAAAATTTTGATAGAATCCATAAGATCAAAAAAAAAAAAAAGTCAATGTTTCCTAATTATGGACAAAGTAGTAAAAATCGTGTTAGTTTTAAAACTAACCTATAATGCTGATATATGAATTGCGACATGAATATATCATACTAAATATAGACAAATTTCCAATTATTATTTTTAGCATTTCGATAGTGAACAACTGATAATTCATCAGTATTGAAATTATGCCAAAACTTTTAAGACGGTCTTCATTTTTTTTTTTTTAATCAGTTTAACGACGATAACCTTAATTGCAAATTTCAAATTGTACAATGAAAAACTTAAAAAGTTACCCGCAATAGAAGGTTAAGTTTCATTTTTATCACTCAACGCGCAATGAAATTCAACGGTGGGTATGTAACAAAAAAATAAATTACATTTTTAAAATTTGTATGCGCATAGTGTTAAAATAACTACATAGCCATTGAATATTGACACTAATAAAAGTGTTATGTGTTTCTCAACGTTGTTACATTTTTTTAATTTTTTCAAAAGTGTAATACTGTTTTGATGGATGGTAATTTTTAAAGTTGTCCATTTCAATTAACTTAATTTTTTGTAGTTCATGATGTAAATAATAATGTTTACGTACTATTATTATTTTTTATTTATTGATGGGCAAATCAGTGTATTCAATTCGAGTTCTTGAAATAACTTTCACCAATACTACCAAAAACTATTCATATTGATTTTGAACAATCTATTCACTTAACTGTTAGTCTAGTATAACCAATGAGAAAAATAAAAGGATGTAGGTTCCATTTCGAACAAGCTTGGTTTAGAAAAATGTAGTCATTAGGCTTAGCTAAAGTATATAATACTGGGGATAAAAAGGGATAGCTTTTGAAAAAATTTTATTTTTGTCATTTAAAGAAGTGGGTGAATGCTTTAAGATGATATTATATCTATGCAGATAGCTAACTGTATAGATATACATGATTTTTTACAGATTATGTGTTTATGAACTATATAAATATACGAGTAGATTCTACATTCCTCCAGAAATATGGGTAAAATTATCTTTTTCGATTTCACAAACCATAAATGCTTGTGAAAGTTTTCATAATAAACTTAACTTAATAGTATGTTTTATTATAGTTATTCTAATTAATATTAATAATTGATAGTGGTCTTGAATAAAGTATAGACTGCTGGTAGGTAGCTATAAGAAAATGAATAAACTGTTTAACGAACCGAGAGAGAAACACTTTCGAAAAAGAAGCATTTTTCAATAACCAAATATCGCAATTATTCAAGTAGTTAAATTAATATATTATCGCTTATATACGCTATCTCAAAAAAAAAAAATTGTCACAAAATCTAAGATATATATATATAAAAAAAACATTCACAATCTATGACGGTAATAAATATTTTATAAAAGAAACATAATATTGAAAATATTTGTATCCAAAACTATGGTTTTTATGAACTTGATGTCCGTAATTCGTATTATTATAACGAAACTTGTGTCCGCAATTGTTATCATAAAAAATTAACCTGTATAATTCGTCCATAACTAGTAAATAGCAAAAAAAAATTTGAACCAACTGACATCTCGTGCGTACTCACATTTGTGAGCACAATATAATCTTCATTAGTTTCCAAGAACTGTTGATGGTGGTCAGATACAGTTTTTTGCGCTCTAATGAGTACCTTTAAACGACCTTTTCTTCGAAAATCAGTGAGATCTAATGTTCTCTTTAGAAAACGGTTGTGAGCTAACGACAATATAATAAATATATATTTATGGCATACCTATACCGCATTTTAATGCGGCTGAAAATGTTCACGGTATACCTTCGAAAACATTACAAAAATTCTGCACGTCTATCTATATAGGTGTGCATTATGGTTGAATCGTTGTCATTAATCGTGGACCTAACAAGGTCGGACGGCATACGGTTATATTATATTATCAAAGCGACCTTTATTTGTCTTTAAATAATAATTGGTCTATGCACTTGAAATCGTAGGTACATATGCGCACACGTGTATTCATATATCTATATATTTGATGAAATCGTACTATTTGAATATTTCGAGTGATGACGAAATTAGGATAAAAAAAACAACGGTCTGACTTAATGGACGCGAATGTCATTCGTTCACGCCGCTGTACATGGTTTTTGAAGCTCTGTTTTTCATATTATGTAGTTATACTATTTCACTTCATTAAATTAAAACTAAATAATAACATTTGAAGGCCATAAACTCATTATGAGCAATAATAAATAAATACCTACCATGCTGTGTAATGAGTAATTTATTACATGGGAACTATACCACATTATTGCACATTTATAATCATGAGCCTTTTCTCATATAGACGCCAATGCATAAAGCACAAAAGAATTCTTCAGCAATGCTTTATTTTTAAACTCGTTTTATTGTTTATGATGAATCATGTAACAAAAAAAAAAAAAAAAAATGAATATTATAATAATATATTATTTCACCCTTATTATAAATTGAAGATTCAATAAAAAGAAGTATCTGTTCGTCAGTAATTATTTTACTTTTTATTAAACATCCAAACTATTTCGTTTTTTAATCTCAATTAATTTCATTAAATAAATTAACGGTTTTTAAACCACTTTACAGAATAATAATAATTGAACTGATTGCATTGTACGTAATTTAGTTAATTTTGTATTCAATATGTATTTTACAACGTAATTTACATGATATTTCTACGTTTTAGCTATATAAACTATGGTTATCTAATTAAAATAATATATAGAAATGTGAAATAAAATGTCAAACGATGTTCATTCACTATAAGAAACTATAACTATTAGGGTAAAGGTTTTCTTAAATTTTCGTATTGTTTTTTTTTTTTTTTTTTTTTTTTGTTATGTCCATTAATTAGTATTAAAATTATTTTAATAAAACAAAAAAAAAAAACAAAATAAATAAATTACAATGTAAATTATAATTATCTTAAACGTAAAAATATAATATTTATTTATCAATCATTTCAATTATAATATATAAAATGTATTTAAATTTTCACTAATCATATTATAAATATATTATTTTAAACCAAGGTTGTCCATCATAAATAGATAAATTATTTAAAAAATAACATTAATAATGTCAATGATTTTTATTAACATTAATGTTATATTTATTTTAATTGATGATATCATGATATTTTTAGAATCTATAGAAATAAATTAATTTTATAGAATTAAAGAATAAAACAACTTTAAAAAAAAATCTATATATGATTTCAAATTATATTTTTCATTTTTTCTAACACTTTATTGCTACATCTTATTCGGTTCATCGAGTTTTAATACGTTTTTGAACTTTTTGACTGATATTACGTTATACCGATTGCAAATCGCAATTGACTTATAGTTCAAGTTAATCGTACTGTAAACATTACGATCTTATGCTTGTTGACATAATCGGATCTAAAATGTGTTCATCTTAACAAAAGTGCCTCTTATTTTTTAATATGGTGTGTTGTAAAATTGTCTAAACTATTTCTAATTTTTTTTGGAACTACAGTGTAAAACTCCCTTTACTTGGTTTTATTAATATACGTATACCGTGACATTGAAATAAATATTAAAAATTATATTATTTTAATTTTAAATTATCTAAAATAATGCTTAAAAAAATAGCTTTACGATAGTCATATAGACATTTTTGGTAAATAATTTAACTGGATATTTAGTCTCTGAGACTCGAATTGACTATAAACGTAAAGGAATTAATTTTTAATACACAACCAAAATATTATCAAAAGTCACTATAGAAAAAAAAAAAGAATTAATAAAATTTAAACTCTTAATTAAATATTATAAAATTACATTTAAAGTACCATGTTATACTCGTATTTAATTTTTATTATATTAAACAGCATTAATAGCAGGTGACTAATGTCATATTTAACCGCCAGTGAAAAGTAATGCACGTTGAATTATCCGTGGGAACGTAAATGTTAAGAACAATAATGAAGTAGAGTGTAGGTGTTTACTCTAAGAGATGTAAACGGATGACAACGTGATTTTCAATGGGATTTTGTACTGAATCGTTTAACGTAATTGAGTAAATCGCAATTTATAACAATGTATCGTATGACTTGGCATACACACATACACACACAAAGTTAAGTTGTCTTAGGATATATATATATACAAACGTATAGTTACGTCACACATTGTCAACCATTACATATCTTTATGTATATCTTGGCCTGATTATGGGGAATACTTTATGTCACGAGAATTTCATGAAAAAAAAAAAAATTGTTCTATTTTTAATCGCTATTGCGCGATAAATGATCTAATATAATTTCATAAAATGTAAATCGTGAGAACGCTGTAAAGTTTTTTTTGTAGCAATGTATATTTTTTATGATGATACGTATTATAACATAGGTATATTATGTAGATATACGTATCATACAATCTAATATAACATTTTAATTGTATGTATTTATGTAAAGGATCCATAGATAATTTATTTACAGATAAAAAAGTATATAAAGCATTACAAATTCTTTGATGATTTTGTATTAATTATTGTCCAAATTCAATAAATTGTCTTATAGATTATATATATATATATATATTTAATACGTTACAATTACCTAATATAAATTATAGTACACGAGAAAACGTTCAAGTGCCGTAACTTATTTGTCAGATTATATTTTATATAAAAAAAAGTATATCGTCTTGATAATATTTAATATTCCTTAAAATTTGGTAATAAGCGTATTTAAAACCACTCGGACTGTAATAACCTAGGTACTACGATATTGGATTACCTTACCGGAACGTTTCACTATGAATATTGTTCATAGGTCAGACGAAATAAGTACGACGTTTAGCAGCACGTTCTCTTGTCAGAGAATAGCGAAAATACTTATAAATTAGGTACTTACCTACCTATAAAATGAATATAATAAAACTTTTATCGTGTGCGTATAATATGTGTCTTACATAGCTATGCCATCGTCGTGTTACGGTCACGATATTACGTTTATGATATATTATTATCATGCTGTAGAGTGTATATTATATATAGGTACGTGTAATAAAATTATTATGTTTCGTACGCGGACATTTTTTTTTTTTATTTAATTTTATTTCTTGTACGTCGACTACGACGCGCGACGGCATTGCGATCAATCATTTATTAACGCCCAAGCAGATCACACGGACCGGCAGCGGTGGGTTGTCGCAGTAATTAATATTGCACCGTCACCGGTGGTAGTTTCAGTATATATGGCAGCAGCATGCGGACGATAAAATACTTTATACAGCGGCGCGTATACCAGTAGCAACAGTGGTGACAGTGACGGTTGTGCCCGTAACTTTGACTTCGCTGATGCAGCGGCGATTCGATACACAGAGAGCGGGTAATTGCGTTTGCGCCTCGCCGATCATGACCGAATTTCAAAGACACTATTATAATTTATTTACCATTGGTGTAATGTATAATACCTGTGCAGAAAACCGACAGCGACGGACGTCGGCGTTTCCTTTTTTTTTTTTTTTCATTTTTGCTTTCTTCCTCTAAAAATTACATTTTTTTATATCTCGATCGCGTCACACGAATAATATTTTATACATGATTTTACTGATAATTATTTTTATTATCGTTAAGATATAGTGATGATATTAATTCGATTCGATCGACTAAAATTTGATTGCCTGTAACGAATAAATTATAGGTACATTATACGCGCAAACAATAAATCGGACACCCAGACTTCAATAAAATTTTAAGTGTTTTAATGTTATTCAAAAATGTTATTTGTATCAGCATATTCTCTAAAATTTTCACTTTATCTCGAAATTTTTAAACGACTCGGTGGGTCTGTGCCGTTAACGCTTATCACACTAACTGCAACAATTCAGGATATACGGATATATTATACTCGACAACAATTTCAAACATTTTAAACGCATCGCAATTTATTGGATTTTACAAACAAATCGAGTATATTCTATAAACGAGCTTAAGACGTCATTTGCTGTATATGTCACGTTGCGGTTGTCTGCAGCTCGAATACAACTTCACTGATAGAAAATTGTCTTTAATTTATCATGCTTACAAGCTATCGTGTTTGATATTTATTCTCGTATTACAGTCATGAAGTTAAAATATCAAATTTTCTAGAAATATTCAATGGTAAACTATGATCTACAGGATTTTTTCTTAATATCTAAAATATGACCTAATAAAATCATTAATAAGATATCGGTTCGATTGTCTCTTTAATTGTGTTGTGTACGATGTTTTTAAATTAAATATTGACGTAATTAACACGTCAATATTTATTTTTTTTTAAGCTCTGCACAATAAAATGTTGCTATTTAAAAATAATACGCACTGATGTACTATGAAATAAAAGAAACGGATAAAAAATAATAACAATATGTCAATTGGTTTTAGAGATAGTTTTAGGCAATACTACGAAACAAAGATGGATTTATTGTATTAATAACGAAAAAGAAATAAAACATGTATGACTGTGATTACATTATTAAAAATTGTAAACGCTAATAATTGTGTAATGAAAAAACCTTCAGACGATGTTTTTAAAGTTTAAACATTTAGGGTTCATTGATAATATTGATGTTTTTAAACTTAATACAAAACTTAATTGTCGATTATAATACACTTATGTATGTGGGCCACCCTAAATACCACTGGCAAATCCAGCAGACTAAAATGTGATGTTATTACTCATTAGTTGTTATTATGGTATCATTAGTTTGTATCAAATCACTTATACCTCATACAAGCAACCAGATTTTAATGTAGGCAAATACCATACCTTTACGTTATAATATAAAGGATGCTGATGATTTATGTACACCATTAAGCGACAGTGTGAAACTAGTGTTGCAAGGTACTATCGTTTTATGCATAAGATTCAAAATTTATTTTCTTTAGCGATGTAGATGCATCAAGAATTTTAAGATGTAGATATGCTATTATAATAATTTTTATATGATAAAATGGATAAATATTTCAGTTGAAATCCCGATAAAAACTCTTTTCGTAAAATATTAATTCATTCTTGTAAAATAGTATTATAACGATTTGCATGAAAAAAAGTCTAATATGATTTAAATAATTATAATATCCCTAATGGAATGTTTGATGTTATAACGTGTCACATGCAGTGACATTTTTTCGAAACATAATACTCACAAGTATTCACGATTTTAACGGAATAATTTACGAAATAATTTTCCTAACGGCGTTATTATAATGACAAGGTCTCTCCGTAATGTCTCCGAGAAAACTGGAGACCCTGCATAAGTGCATTATTAAATTAATTATGAATAATCGTGCAGTCGAATGCAACTGCATCTCAATGGACGTAATTCCTCTGATTACCCAAATTTGCCGAACATGTAATTGCGGCCGTAAGCTCAACACTCCGAACTGTCAACCGAACTCGGGGCTCGAGTGTTTTTCGGCGGTGGCGACGAAACGGTTTTTCGAATCGTCGTCGCGGCAGTCGCGGCAGTAGTACGCGTGCGCTGTTGTAACGGTGATTACAGGAACAGCAAAAAACAAATGTCATTTTCTTGACGGGCGCATAGTTTTTTAATCTACCGCCGCAAACAAACAAAACGACGGTAAATTGAAAAATCGGAATAAATTATAGGAGATTGAACGCATCACGCGTGACGGTGACACGCGTAGTAAGTGACAGCCGTTTCTTCATCACTAAGCCGGTTTAAAAGTCGGGGACGCCGTACGGTGCCTCGTGCGCTGGTGTCGAATACGACAGGACCTTTGATTCGTTCTTGACGACGGCGTTAAAACCGCTGCGATCGTCGGTGGTATATTCGTCGGTGCGCGTGGAACCGTTGATCTCCAGAAGGCTGTAAAAACCCTTGACGTAATCGTTTTCGTTGTTGTACTCGCGTTGGCCTTTGACGTCGTAAGTGTACGGGTCGTTTACGTTATACTTGAAACTGCGCGGGACAGGTGCCGAGTAGGTGGATGATGGGTACACCGGAGATCCGGTGACGGCGGCATAGACGGCTGAAGCCGAAATAACAACCTGCGATTGTGACAACACATAATTATTAATGTTATTACCTACTGTTTCGGTACGAATTCGCGTATAGGTACTGCGTGCTTGAAATATTCGCGTATTACTGATCACTGTACGCGTTTTCGGTGTAATAATGTAAACTTTTATAAATCCGATTATTTGTTTATATTTATTTACGGATTAAAATCCAATTACGCGAAATCGCTAATGTTGTGTGCGTAGCAAATACGAATGTAGAATAATTTTACATCTATTAAATGTTACGTGGCTAGCATACAGTAATAAATAACGAATAGAAACCAAACGAGGAAAGTTTAAAATATATATATATATGGACACACTCAAGTAAGTTATTTTTTTCAATTGAATGTATTCAAACTTCAAAGAGATTGATATTATGTTTCTCTTATTGTATTCAATAAATATGTTTCATAGTACCTATACGTGTTTTTGACACCAACACTGCACAATATCGTGTGTTATTATGTATTCAACAATTGTCTCTGTCCGATATGCCGATAAATGACCGATATAAGACGACATGAACAAAAGTGAAAATTGAAGATTTAAACGGGAGTCTACAAAAAACATATGCGTAACCGCTATAAACACGAAAACAAAATAGAATCTAGTTGAATAATTTAACTGAACGAAAATCAATGTTTATGTAAATGTTATTTTTGGATCGTTATTCATTTATATTTTTGAAATTTATATCTTATTATTTAACGGCTGTTGAATTCTAAAACAATCAGAGATTATATTGTTTACTTAAAAGTATCAACACATCAATATCGCCGATAATAATCGAAAATTCAAAATCTGTAGAACTATTGACTTTCAAAATGTAGCGTGTGTATAAATTAGTGGTCATTTTAAATTAAACGTAAAAAATTATAAAACCGTCGGTAATTTGATATTGACGAAGAACGAGTTAATTACAAAAATAATATTTTCTAAGAAAGTTATTTACTATGACGAATAATATAATAAAATAAAATAAAAATTTCAAAATGTCATACCTTAAAAACCATTATGTTGTTGGATTTAAGTTGCACGCGATCTGTTCCTCACAGAATTATATTGATCAAAACCTTGCTGCTACTGCTGTATTTATACCACACGTGATCTACTTATAATAATATAATGAGTTATGTCCAAACATTTTTCCGTACAAGTGTGCGTGTGTTTTGTTTTGTTTTGTTTTTTTTTTTTTTTGCTCAGACTGATAACATATAAAAATTGTTAATTGCTTACGATGATCTACCCCGAGGAGTATGTCATAGTACAATATTTTTTAAGAAATTTAAAAACAGCCACTCCCCACAGAGACAATCGACTATGCCTAGCAGCTAGCTGCAGACGATTCTATAGCGTGTGACCGGCCAACGCTTTTATATTAAATAAATAACAATAAACTCGCACCAAGGCTGTATGTTTACCTCTAACTTAGTACGTTTTTGGTCACTGTAGAATTATGTGCCCTAAATTTGTCACTATTAAAAATATAAATGTGTTACATAAGTTCTACCGATTTATAATTTATGGTTAACGCACACGCACGAGTAAATTCAATAACACATACTATTTACATGCACTAAAAAATAAATGTCAAAACCAAATATACACATATGTACAATAGTAATCAAGACGATCCATGGTGGGAGAGTGATTTACAAAAATTCATTATCTTAATTTGTAAATAAATATTTCATTCATCATAAATATAGTTCATGGTTTTAGTTACAAAATATCGGTACACAAATTAGATAGTCAACACTATCATTATTCAAACGTTAATTATTATAATCTATAAATAGTATAAATAAGGCCTTACTATAACTGACATAAAATCAATATAAAACCTAAACTACAATAGGTAGAGACTTGGAATTTTAGAATTATGAGAGGACTTTTGTTTCATAATAAAATTTGCATTTTTTAAAAAGAGCTCACGTAGAGATTTGTTAATTCACGAAAAATGATTATTTTCTATAGAGTTGTCATTTGTTACAGAAAATAAAATATTAATTATAATTGAATAAACTGTATACCTGTATTTTATATTTAGTCAAAACCACCCATTTGATATCTAGGTTAACACATATTTTTACAGCTATTATCGTATTTTGTTTTGTTCGATTATAGTTCGGTTTTTTAGATATTTTAACACATTATTTAAGACGTCATAGTTGACGGTCTTCATTTTACTAAAGAACTCACCGTCATGAGCAGGATAACGTCTGACTTTTATTTACCACTTTAGTTTTTGATTTATTTCTAAACAACACACATTTTATAAATTTAATTTAAATTCTAAAATACTTGTTTTTCAAAGTTTTTAATATTAAGTATTAAATTACGGATTTAACAAAGTTTGAATCATATTAGAGGTGTCATTTTTAACGTACAACAAAGTACTCAAGGAAAGTTAGTAAGTTTTATTATAAAATAAATACTTAAATACATATGAGTAATAATAGTCTTATAAAATATAGTATTCAAATGTTTTACAAATATTTTTTTTATAAAAAAGTAAAATTAATTAACATAATAATTACGTTTCTTGAATGCGTTATATACTTATACGTATTATGATTGTATCCAATGTAGGAGCTATCGATAGTTCTTGAAAATATTAGGAAAGTGTTCACCTTTTGAACAGGAAAATTAATCCTACACTAACGTACACACAAATTTAAAAGTAAATGATACGTGATTATAACGACCGAGTGTTTTCAAGCTTATACAATGTTTAATGTTCAATCATACTTGAAATAATATTATGTTCATGGGTCTGGAAAAGACAAGTCGTATGGTTGTTTTACCTGCATGTAACGTGAAAACACATCGATTTTGTTCTGGTAGATACGTCAGACCGTTTTAATACAAAGGACCCTTTAAAGGATTACCCTGAGCAATAGGTCAAGTTTTAAACATTAAATAATAAACAAATTAACAAGTCTATGGTAGGGATTGTTGATATATTTTCTCAACGCTGAGTAGGACGTCTATTAAAATTTAATTAGGTAATAGGTTATTTATACATGTCGTCTGTACTCATTTAATTATTCAGTTGCAATTATATGCATTAATTATATATAAATATTTTTTGTGCTGTATTCACCTGCATTCTATACGTGAGACACGACGATAAATATATGCTAACTGTCCGAAAAAAGAATAACAATGGGTGCAATGTGCATAGATTTATTATAAAAATTATTGATACGTGTGATCACTATAACGTATCAATAGTCTTTAAAATATTATTTTCTGTTACATTGATGTTAGTGTTACTCATGTTTAATAACGGAGGAACGACAGAGTAATAATTATTATGACGTTTCAGTTACATACAACATTTCTATTTAATGTACTTAATATAGTAAGTTATGTAATTATTACGTATTATTTAGAACAATAATGTCGATTTATGCAATTCTAGGATATGATATTATGTATATTAATGCAAGTATTATAAAATATAATGTACACAGTAGTAAGCGGTGATTAGGAGTTGTCTTTTATTATTCATTTAACAGTTAACACTGTAATAATACAATATACCTACAATTTTTATCGAAGACGAGAATAAAATGATTTTATAATGTCGTATTCGTTCATCGTTGTCTCCGAAACAACTATCAAGTTAGTAATAACGTTATCTAATTCCGCTTAAATGTTTCAGATTAATGACGTATTTTATCTTTCGTAATAATTTTAAAATATATTTGATTTTATCAAAATGGAACTCTTTACAAGAGAGGAAGAAGAGCATAATATTACAAATTCTATAATAAAATTTCTTGTACACCTTTGATAAAATTATTTAATGTATCAAAAAGATACAGTAAAATAGAGATAAGGTGAAAAAATTTCATTTATTATGGTTTAAAAACAGATTTAGAAAAATAATAAAAATAAACAAAAAATAAAAAATAAATGCATATAAACCAATCAGCGTAAGAGATATTGGATCACGAAAATGACATTTGAATTGCAAGAAACTCCAAAACCAATTTCGCTTAACGTAGATATATATAATTTACGCGTGCATTTCATAGTAATGAACAATGTCACCATAACGAATGTCAAAACACGTAACAAAAAAGTTGTGTACAAATTTTGCCGTCAAAAAATACAATGAAATCTTAAAAAGTTAAAAATATAAAGAACCATCATTTTTTGAAAACAAAATAATTGATTTATATTTAATTAGTTCAACAAAATTAAGAATTCATGGAAGAAAACACTTGTTAAATAAAAGTTCTTTAATATCTATAATATAGTTTACATACTTATTTAACAGATTTAGAAATTTAGAAAATAAGATAGATATTACAACCAATTAACATTTATTAAAGTTATTACTAATAATAGGTAGTTTTTATTCATTTAAGACTTTCGTTTAAATAAATTATAATCGTGTGAGATTAAACATTGTTAACAATTTGATTGTTTAAAAATAATAAATATATTAAGTAGTTATTTTATATTCAAGAGTATCAAGTTTAATACATAAATTATTTATATATATATAAAACCTTCAGGTTCAAATTATATTTCAATAAGATTAAATTTTTTAAAGAAAATATTTATTATTGTTTAATTTAGAATATGATTAATTCAAGATATTATTCATTTTTATAAATACCATACTATATTCAAATATTTATAATACTCTTAATTTTTTTTTTTTTTTTATTTAAACATATTATAGGTAATAATTTAATATTAAATGTACTCATTTAAGAATGAGTCACAAATTTTGCACATTGACATAAAATATATATATACACATCTAAATTCATTTATCATTAAATGATTTAACGTTTCATTATTACCACTTTAGTGTTTATTGTGTTCCTGTAGTACTGTTGGTATTTTCTAAACACAATTATAACAGAGTTTACGTGACTAAGTTGGGGACTTTTTTTTTGTTATATCCAACAAACATTTTTTCTAGGATTTATGTTAGTTATTATAGGTTAAGTAACAAAACAAAATAAAACAAAAAAATATAATTCCTTGATAGGTGATTTTAAATAAATTGCTTTGAACTCAATAATAATTATTTACCGTTAAACTATTGCATAAGCATGGTATTTAACATATTAGACTCACATTATATAGTAGTGATGTTCAGCATCTTGACGTGATTTATTTCATCGTTGTTAGTGTTTGCGGAAAAAAAAACTAATTGATATTTTATTACGCACGATATGAAATATTTTATAATTCATCATAAAACGTTATTTCGTGACGCATTCATTTTATAAATACCATTTTTTGTACAGGCGCAATGTGAATTTTTCTACTATATATTTATTGTGTTTATGTTGCATTCAATAGGTCAGTCAATGTTGGCATATAATTCATGTTATAGTTATTGTTATCACTTATAATGGGATCTATACATATAAATGCGCATATTTACACATGCATATGTTTATACTTTATATAGTATATACCATTAAAGGTGTACATACGTAACAAAACCGTAACACGATCAACATATATTTTGGAGTATGCGCATTAATAATTGATGCACCTATAGTCAGCGTATTGTCCTCGGGGATAAGGTAATTTCAGAACTAACTAGTCACTTGTGTATGATAAATCGGTCTGAAATACAATATGGTAATAAAATAAGTGCAACAAAATATCAAACAATAATTGTTGATTGATTAATAGTTAGTAACTTTAGAAATTATTCAATTTTAGTAATGTATTCTTTTGTTATCAATCGAATGTTCAATTATGACTCTGTTGTTTGTTATGGCGATGATTTTATTGTTAATATTCTATTGTAGTATTATAATGTTTTACAAAATTTGAGGACGTATAACATGATTTTAATATATTTAAACATGCGATATCTACCTATAGTAAATATATTAAGATTTGTATTATTTTATAATATAGATAATACAATTATGGCTAGTAAAGACATACCACTCAGTTCGATACTGTTTAAAATATGGTGAATTATATCGTTGTTATTAAATATTTAACTTAACTTAAATAGATATACTTATACCGATTAAGTATGTTAAAATGAGAAACATAATTGGACTAGTCTTACATGCACGCTTATATAATCAGTGAATTAGAAGTTTAGTCAAATATATTTTATAATCAGCTTTAAAAAAATTACCAATGTAGTCTCACCGTATTATTAACGTTTATTATACAACGACCATAATATAAAAATGATAAAATATTTGTTTATATTAGGAACACTAGGTACACATTATATATGAATAATTGTATATATCTACTCTTCAAATACAGATTATAATATAATAACAAACAGTTACTCTGAATGTCAAATTAAAAGTAGTAAGTGTTTAAAACATCACAGGTAATTCAGAGTTTTCTGTTGTTGTTTAGAATAGACTTTAAAGCAAAAACTTACTTAAATGTGAAATACTTTTGAATAGTGATATTTTAAAATAAATATTTTTCAATTGTGTTGCCTTGAAATCTAACTATAGTTACTAATAAAAATATATCAGCAATATTGTAGTTAATGTATGTTTGAATATTTAACAGGTTTTCTCCCAACCTGACCTTATCTGACCCATTCATACTTAAAAGTTAATAATCTCATATTGAAGTGATATACCATATACCTACCATATATTTGACGTAGATTAACGTAAAAGAAATAGTTAGCAAGTTGCTCGCTTAAATCCGTTGACTCGAGGACAAATGCATTACTCAATTGCTAATAAACTCTTGTAGCTCCACATTTGAACAAGGCTCAGTAACCGTAATTCACAAATAATTAAATTTATCCTCGCTCCGTCGCTTATGGTCTTCTATTTACTAAATATTGTGCAATATGTTATCCAATTTTACGCTTATTATTATAAAATTATTATCACTTGTATTTTTATTAAATGTAAATCTTAATGACTGTATATTCATTCACAATAATTATTTGACTAATTTATTTTTTGTTTGAAATTCGATGTTTTTATTCAATAATCAAAAAGCATGGCCATTTAAATTTATAATAATTAATATAATAAGCTTTTTGAAGTCTATACTATGAAACGAAGCAGCCATTGTAAGATCTCAATATAACCAAATAAATAAATACACTTTCAGGTTTACGGATTTGCAAATTAATAATTGTTTATTATATTTACATATAAATAAATAAATAACAATAAATTAGAACTGACATTTTGATTTGGAAAAGTCAAATATTTAGCTTAGTAAGCCGGGGTGGAGTAAGCCGGGGCGGAGTAAGCTGGTGCGGAGTAAGATGGGGCCTTGTAGGCTGGGGCAGAGTATGAGGGAGCGGAGTAAGATGGGGCTTTGTAGGCCGGGGCGGAGTAAGATGGGGCGGAGTAAGATGGGGCGGAGTAAGATGGGGCCTTGTAAGCTGGTGCAGAGTAAGCTGGTGCAGAGTAAGCTGGTGCTTTGTAGGCTGGTGCAGAGTAAGCTGGGGCCTTGTAAGCTGGTGCAGAGTAGGCTGGTGCAGAGTAGGCTGGTGCAGCGTATCCACCTTCCTTCTTGACGACGGCGTTGAAACCGTTGTAGTCGTCAGCGGTGTATTCGACAGTGCGGGTGGAACCGTCGGGTTCGACCAGACTGTAGGATCCCTTGACGTAACCGTTGCCGTCGGCGTATTCAGATTGGCTCTTGACGTCGTAGGTGTGTGGGTCGTTTACGCTGTATTCGAAGTTGTATGGAGCTGGGGCATCGTAAGATTCGTGTCCGTATGCTGGTTTGTAAGCGGGTTTGTAAGAAGGAGCAGAGTAAGAAGCGGGTGCAGCGTAAGACGGGGCAGCGGCGTATGAGGGTGCGGAGTAAGCTGCTGGGCCAGCGGCGTAGATTGGTGCTGCTACGGGAGATCCGTAGGCGGTGGCCAAGATGGAGGCGGCGATGACTACGAACTGTAACCAAAATAAAAGTATTATTATTTGTTGCGTTAAGACTTATAAGTTTCAATGTTTTATATCATGAAATATCCTAATTTTTAGAACTTATTAACCAGCAATCATATTTTTAAATAAGAATAAACATGTCTAAATTAGTTAGGTACCACATTTTAACTACAACAAGACACATCTTAGAATAATTGATTGAAAAAATTATTTTCAATATATCCGGAAGTTTCATATACTGCTTACAAAATATATAAACAAGTACGTACCTACTTATCAACATTTAGTGATCAACTTCAAAGTTTTTTTTTTTTACTAATTATTATTAACTATCGCGATTCAAAAAAAAAGTGATATAATATTTCAATAAGACAACTTTAGGTAAAATCAGCTAACAATAATAATTATATTATTAGTAAAAACTCTACTAATAGGTAAGACGTTCAACATTTAAAAATAAATATTTTATTGTCTTGCTTTAAACAGCATAATATTTTAGCGTGTGTTTAAATCACTGTTTTATACATATATTATATACTAAAAAAAGTTGGGTGTTTATAAATTATAATTTAATTTAGTCGATTTTAAAAAACATGGTAGTACTAAAAGTTGAATTGGCAGTGATTTAATTTAATTAAGTTTTACAAAACGACTTACATAAGTTTTGTAATAAAAATAAACGTCATAATTTAGAAACTATATTATACAAACAATCGCTTAGCATAAACCTTTGCAGGAAAATATCTGAAAAATTATTAATATATTTAACCAAGTCAAAACAAAATAAGTTTTAACATTCAAGTACGTAATTTGAAAATGTAACTAAATAAAAATAAAGTTACGTACATTTACTCGTATTTCGAGTTACTAGAGAGATAATTTGTACCAAATCAAACTAATCTATTTTATTAATATAATAATAAACATACTATGATATCCAAAAGGAATCAGTACATTTTTAAGTTACATTATTTTGAAATTTAAAGCTATTTACTTTATAATAATTAGAAATTTACTATGTCTAATTTAAAAAGTGAACAAAAATTTGCTTCGTTATGAATTTAATAATTTAACTTTATTGAATTTATAAGTAAATAAGACTAAAAAAAAAAAAAACAAACAAACAAACAAACAAAAACAAAAAATTATTTCTATTCATCAGAAAAATTCATCGTAGAGAGTTTTACTTGAATCCAACTCAATCCGCATAAAATACCGGAGACAAAGATCAAGTCTTAAACCGATACAATGCGTTATACAAAATACAACGAAAATCGAAATCCATCGAATTACTAGCACTGTTAAGTCCTAAAAGTCGCATTCGCTTCAAAATGTTTTTTCTTATTTATTTATCGATTATATTTTTTTCCATACGCATAATGTTCTACTGCACAACTGAACCAACCGAACTTATAAATTAAAATATTATCCATATAGTTACTTACCATGTATGCCATTTTGATGGTTTTAGTGGCTGTATTTGTTTGCTTAAATTGCGACAGTTACAGATCAAACGTTGGTGATTGATAGTTGGCAAATGTGGGTGAACCGATTTATATAGTCTCGATGCAATGGTAGTTTACTGGGAATTCGACAGGGGAGAAGGGGGCTCCGGTAGTTTTTCGGCATGGGCGAAGGACAAATGCACCAAACACGCCCTATTTGTCCTCCAGCGTTATCGCCGGGTGTAATACCATATCAGTTAATTTTTTTTTCGAGGTTTAAACGTAATACTACTGTTGTTCTCTTCAAATTTAGCCACCATCACTGTTGACCCCCTCACCACCTGTCACCGTCGCGGTTAAGGTTGAACAGTATACATCCGGTACATTGATAATTTATCATTTTCTATGTATTCAGACAGATATTACAGTTTTTTCCCATTTTTTTTTTTTACACACTCTAATTTCGTCTCCTCACGGTCACCGTGTTATATATTACATGGTTTATGTGGTTGGGGGGTAGACTATTGCTCACTACACTACTCCAATTCACTCAGCCTCACTCGTTCTTAAAAAACCAGACACGTTGTATACACGATGAGATGTGCAAGGAAAAAAGTTGGATTTCTGTTTGGTTTACTTTAGGTAAAGATTTTTTTGTTGAAAAAAATTAATTCTATGGTGCAAAATGAATTTACGGAGTATATTTGTTTTTTTTTTTTTTACCACAAACACATTTTGCAATAAATGAATAATTTTAAACAATCTGCAGAGCTAACTTTATTTTCGACTTTTAATACCATAGTGTAAATTATTAAATATTGTGAATTTCACTGTGTTCAATTCTCGTACATTTTTATCAACGTATTTTGATAAAATACCACTAAACTTATATATAATAAAATAACTAATTAAAATTTTAAGTCAAGACAATATTTTAAAAATAACTTAATTTTTACAACATTAACCTAACCTATAGGTTTAACCTAGGTATAATTATTAGTTATTACTATAAGTTCTTACAAATATTGTAAATATATATATATATATATGTAAGAAACTCAATATATTGGTTTTATAAAATGTAAATATTGATATCATAGAAAAATAACATTTTTTGTCCTAAATATGACTATTGAACTTTAATAAAATAATATAGTAAAACCATTTGTTCATAACTTAAATAAATTACTTTAGGATGAAAATGTATTATTTTAATAGCATAATGAATTTAAATTTTAAATACAAACTTATTCAATGACTTTTAAGTTAAATTTAGCTTATAAATTTACTTTATTGTAAATTTGTATTATGGAAAATATAGTAAACAGTGGCCATAAAGAAGATACCAAATATTGGACACTCATCTTAAAAAAGGTAATATAATTTTCTTGGGATGTTGTAACCAATAATAATAATTTTTTTTCATTTAAAAATCAATTAAGTAGAGTATATTTTATTATAAAATGATTATGTATTTATAGGAGGTATTATAAATTTAATAATAAATGAATGAAAAAAAAGTTTTATAAAATATTAAATACTTTATCTTGTATACAAATTGTAATTCTATAAAACCTTAATTATAAAAAAATATGTATGTATTTGAAAAATTTAAATCTTGATAATTAAATAACATTAAAATTTTTAAAGATACAAAATATCCTGATCTATACTTTATAAATTGTCAAAAAAAATAAGTAAATACGTCACAACTTCAAAAATATATGACGATAGAATATATGAGTCTTTAATCCTAAAACAATAATTAAAATTATTTTATAGTGCAAATATACTAATCAATATAAGCTTTTGTTATAGATAAAAGATAGTTATAAAATAGTACTTAAGGTTTTTATCATTACCATTAATGTAGAAATATATTTAGTTGCCAGTATTTATTTAATATAGTAACTAGTATAGGTACTTTCTCTAAATTTTTTGAAAAACAGTTATTATGCACTTTTACAATTAACAATTTGTGTCTAATTTTCAATCTTTTAATATCTTTAAAAATTGTATGACCTAATATTCAAAAAGAAAACACTTCAGTACTTCACATTAGAACCTTAAAAGTTATGGTAAAAAGTATTTTATAATATATTTAAAATCAATTAATTAAAGATATGTGTTAATACAAAATTAATTTTTTTTTTTTTTTTTTAATGAATAAAATATTTAAAAATCATCTAGTTGTATTTATGACCACAATTTCAGAAATTATTTTATAATTTTTTTTTTATTATTAATGATTCAAAATTTAAGACATAGACTCATAAGTAAAAACTATTGGTGGTTTTATTTTTTATTTTTTTATATAGATATCTTGTAAAATTGTTTTTACTCTATGATTATTTTCATAAAAGCACAAATTAAAGAAAAAGAAGTTGTTCAAATCATCATTAATATAATTTATCAATTATTCATAGTAAAATACGAGTAATTAACTTAAATGATATTGGTGCAATTCTGTTGCAAAATAATTGCAATATAATTAAAATACCTATACTATGTTACATGATGTAATTTATTATCATGTTCTAAAATCGTACACGATAGTGTACTAACTCAAGTGTTGAACTCAGAAAGTATTTTACCAACTACACACTCTGGCGTTGAAATCATCGATGGCTTGCGATATGAATCATGGATCGATAATGATATTTTTCAAACACGTTATTCTAAACACGACAAACGTAATAGAGAGTTGTTTTGAATAAAAGTACGTGTCGTGTTAGACTTAATCAAAAAAAAAAAAAAAAAAAAACTAACGTTACGATGCCTACATGCTCGATTTTAGCATTGAATTTTTAATTATTTCATTTAAAATTCACCTGAAACCATACGTTATACACTAATAAGTATAATATATTATACCGGTGTAAAGTACGTAAATATTTCGAACGCAGCGTTACGAGTGTTCATATTTTTCATTATTATACATTTATACTATTATACTCTTAACAGTAAACCATAATCGTGGTTATACAATAATGTAATAATCCATAATAGCACCGTACACATAGTATTAATATAAAATTTATTATATCTTGTTTTTTAAATATAGCATAATGTATCAAGTACCCATATAGTATTAATTTAATACGTCGGCGAGACGAACAACATTCGAGTGCACTCCACGTACATAGTATTATTATAGCACCGTTTGATGTTGAATCGCATTCATGTTACAATATTATATAACAGGAATGGCCAGTAAGAAGAGACTTGCGAACCGCCCAATATATTAATAAGTATGTAAGAGCCATAATGAAAAAAAAGTTCATACTAATGTATGTATATGATTATCGTAAAGAAGATAATTAAATATCGATTATAATAAAATGTAAAAATGTGAGACAATATTATAACATGATATTAATTAATAATTAAAAATAAAAATAAATATATATTTAAATATCATATAAAAAACACTATATTTTTTTTTTTGTAAATTTTTTCTATAAATTGAAATCTAATAAAATATGATACTTCTTCAAATACATATTCATAAATTCATATTAAAAATATTATTTTTTTTTTTTTTTTTTTGTAATAATGTTTGTATCTTACGATAAGATGCGAGCCATAAGATGCAGCTCGCAAACCGCAGTTTGGCCACCCCTGTTATATAACAACGTTTCGGCGTATAGTTAAGTAAAGGACATGATAATTGATCCTATTGGCGGCTACCCAATCCGAGGTACCTTATACCTATAATATACCTACCTACAAGATCACTTGCTCTCATAGACGCAGCAATGAAAGGCACCGCAGTAACTAAACATAATATTGTATGCGGTGTACAAACGCCCGCTTATCTCCAGTATTGCGGCTCATCGGACAATGTTTTAATATTACGTTGCCAATCTCATTCTGCCATAGAGCATTATTATATTACTGTGAACGACCGGTTTAATGCGAATACCCGACTGATTGATAATTAACCACTGAATGCAAATATACGACCTATAATGTAATATATTATTATACGTCTGCTATGATTATACACTGTATTACTCCAATTCGTTCCCGTGTGAACATGAGATAATATTATTTGACACGCTGGAATCGATTGTTCATTGTTATTGAAATTATCTATATAGGTATTATAATAATATCTGTAATTTAAGATTTAACTAATATCAATGTTTAAATATTACCTAATGTTCAATAACTACTCGATATTAAAAATATTTGAAGGTTTTGTTTTTTATTCAGAACAATATAAATACAACTTAAAATATCAACAACTTTTTATGCAACCATGATAATACTATTCGATTGATTTGTGTAAAAAAATATAATTATAAAATTCTCAAGCGTATTATAAAGCTGTAAATGCACAAGAAAAAAGTTAGCTCAAAAATAAGTTATAATGATTTAAGAAGGTTACTCTCAAATCAGAAAGAACGTTACATATATTATTTAATATGTAGGTAACCGTATGATGAAACATAAGTAGAACGCTACTAAACAATAGAAATACTTCAAAGATACAAACAAAATATTAGTGCAATGAGCTTTGGGCTTTTATGTTGAAATTGCATTGCGTGTAAATATCTAGAATAATTCTTCAATGAGGTACAAATTGTACATTATTACCGGGTAAATAAACATAGAGCAGGTGTATCGTGTATGTATAAATTAAAACAAAATATTTTAATATTTATCGAATAACAGCAGTAAAGATTTTAAATATTATGTTTTAACTTTTAAGTTTATTAAAGACATCGAGAGAGCCACGTATGTTTGTTCTAAGTTTATATCATGATATTGAATAATTTAAACCAACATCTTCATTTTCTTACATTTATTTGACGTTTGTTACAGTTTTTTTAGCAGTTTTTATTAAAAAAAAAAAAAAATACTTTTAATATTTTAAGTACCGACTTAAAAAAAATTTCATGTCTAATTTTTTATTTATCATAATAATGTTTTAAATGTTTTGCTGCCTGAAAAAATATTCTAAGAAAATAAAACAAAAATTTAAAAAAATCCTTAGAAGTATGAATTGACGTATTTATATATCGTTAAATCTAAAACAGTATGATTAATGTAATTAATATAAATGAACGATAGAACTTATAAAACTTTATCCTACACTTTTTAGCATTCCATTAGAGTTATGGAAACAATCATTTACATCTACATTCAAAATTGAAGGCAATGCTAAACGCAACTCTAACCACTATGAATAATTATTATAATAACTGGTATTTGATGTAGCATATATTTATAATATAAGTATAGTATAGATACGATTTAATTTTCTACTCAGACGACTAATCTGATCATAAACATCACTTTTATTTATTTTATTTTTTTATATGTCCTTCTTTCTAGCAATATTAGTATGTTACACTTACATACACAAGATTAGTTTGGTTTCCTTATTAAAGATCGGCATTGATCAATGAAGGAAACACGCATTTATTATGACTTTCAATATTAAGTTTTTGTAAGATATTTAATATAAAAAATAATTAATATTTGATTAGATATTTAAATGTTTCAATGTCAATCGAATATAAATACAAATTTTCTTGCAAATGTTGTAATTTAAATATAATATCATAGGTTTATATCATAATATTTACATTTAATATTTTGTACATTCATTATTCATAAAATTAAACTGTTTTTAATATTATATTTATGATTTGATAATCTTAGAAATCACATTATTCTAAAATTTAATGAAAACATGTAATTCTATCATAATTCAAATTAAAAGCGGCTGTAATCATCCAACTACAATTCATTTAACTAAATTTAACAATCCTACGATAATATCATTATATATCTCCAAATAAACATACATTTTTTAACATGTTTTTTTTAAAAGAAAGGATAAAATTAGTTTTCATAACATTTTCATTCGATGTTTTCTGATGATATAAATAATTTTTACCCAAATAGTTCGTACTACCGTACAACCTTATATATAGTAAATGTAAAATATTATTTAGATTAAAAATTGTTCACAAATATATTAGAATATTGTATTTTATCCAAAATATCTTTTGTTTTCAATTACTATCACTTTATTACCGAAAACAATAAGAACCAAACAAAAGTAGTGCCAAAAACAAAATACCTATCCATTTTTAAAGTTTTTTTTTAACCATAAGATAAAATAGTTTGGCATAAATATAAAATTATATATCAAAATCTTTTTTATTTTAATACGGCTATTATTATTTTATTTTTAAAATTATAAATTACAACACTTTTTAATAGTAAAATAAAAACGTATTTGCTATTTATTTACAGATTTAACTCATAATCTTCTTGAGTTTAAAATTGAATAGAAATTGGCATATTCTTGATCTAATATAAAATATGCAAATTAGATCAATTTATTGTAATAGTTTATAAACAAAACTTATTTTGCAACCTTTTTTTAATAGTAAATGCCATTAGTTTTACAGCATTATCTAAAAAATGCATTTATTACATTTATCATAATAGTATAATGGAAATTATGAAGTATAATCATAAAAATAAAATATAATATACATAATATAATGATACATCGAGTTTAACGTAATTAAAATAAAAAGTTTATTTTTGTGAATTGTTTGAAAATAAATTTTATAATTTAAAGTTTTTTTTTTTTTTTTAAATATTCCTGGATTTTTTATAATTATGCCTATAACTGAATTTAAATATTAATAATTACTTAATAATAAAATTCTAACAATGGTTGTAATAAATAAAACTATATGTAATATAACGTTATATACGTTAATAGTTTTATTTTTATCACTTTAATACTCTTATTTAATTTTTAATTTTATTAAAATACATATTTTAATAATTGTTATCATTGTATTATAAAAGATTTTTAGTTTTATAAATAAAACTATTTATTTATAATGTTTTATCGGAATATTAAAAAACTATTGATAATTATATTAGTTATTTTAAGTGAATACAATTTATGTTATAATTGATAAGTAATAATATTAGTAGGTGCATAATATATCTTAACAAAATATCATATAAAACATGAATACGTTATGCGTATGTCCTTTTTTACAATGTTAACAATGTTGTTAAGGATTCCTTTAATATAATAATAAAATTAAATATACTAGATTGAGTCCAAATCAGTATAATTCTGGTATTTGTTTTAAGTTTCAAATTCTCCATGTTGACTATATTTTGGAATAAGTTTCAAACAATAATTATGTAGTGTTTTTTTTTTTTTTTAACTTTATAATACTTTATTTTTTGTTAAAAGTTTCGAATGATTATCTAATAGGTAACGGTATACACATGAAATTAAGTCACATAATAGTATAATTTTGGACGTTAATTCGTGAAAATAATATAATATGATAATTAATTTCAAGTAAAATCATTTTCGTGGTTTTTATTTTAACTATTAAAAAAATGTCACCTAATAGTTATAGATTAATGACGATGAAAGGGTGATTAATCATGTGTTCGCGTCTATTCTTTAGGCAACCACAGATAACCTGTGTTTACCCTCAGTTGAAATTGAAAAAAAATATCCTATTGATAGGATAGTATAGCACTTTCTTTCATTCTTTCCATATATTTATCTCTTTTTTTTTATCTTTTGTGCGAACTCTTACCCTTTATTTTTATTTCCATCCGTACCTATATACAAGCTACAATCTCTGCAGTTTGGTCATGGACCATTGCAGGTATATACCGATTGCTACTCGTTTCGTTTGGCACACAGATGCGGTTGGTTGTCCACGAATACACTTCACCATTTGTATATATATATATATATGCTCTGATACCTACCTACATATATTATAATATCAATGTTGCATTTTCAGTGCACGATATTTATAATAGATCTATATAATAATACGACGAAGGTGAATAATATTCGAAAAGGCTGATGTTAAAGAGAACATATTCGTATAATTTTAACGTCCACGATATTTCTGTGCGTACAGTGTTAAAATGAGAAAACGTAACGATAATATTTTATTACAAAATGCAATTAAACACTAAATGCAAAACACTGCTACCGTTTAAATTACATCACGAAACACCCAGTCGCGAAGTTGCGAAACCCCCCTCTATTTCGTTGTAGTCTTCATACTCCTCCTTCTCCTCCATCAACAAGACCACTCGGTCCCGGGGGCAAACGTCGCCTCTGGTGCCGTGTTACCATACTCGATTAAAGAAAGTGCACAGTATCAGCTGCCACAGCAGACTTGCCCGGTAACCGGTTCTTGACGACCGGTCTGGCCGGCCGATATCTGTCTCAAACGATACACAGACACATGTGTTTATTATCTGAAAATGCAGAATATCGTAGGGAAAACATTATGATAATGCAAAAATAATATACATTTATAAGCCCATGTGGGTAGGTTTATATTATAGTAAATTTATGCACTGCGGTTGCCGGTTACGGTATCGAGCCGCGCGTAGTACATAGCTGTGTGATGTGTCATTCAACAACTGCGTGAATCACTATTTCGGTGATACGTAAGTTGACATGTTGATTTAATAATATAATATATAACGTAATAACCACCTGTAGTGTAGATTCTGTAGCGCGAAAGACGAAACCCTCGGAAATGTTAAACAGTATAGATTTTTGAAATTATAAGACGATTGGCAAGTAATCTAATACCGGATAAATATATTCGATATATAATAATGTGCTTATAATATTTTGTGATGTTATTTCTATTATAGATTACCTATGATTGAATATTACAATAATATATTATTCATGGGTTTATATAAAATCACAACTTTTTCATTTAGTTGCATTAACGTTGAAGATTATAATAGATTATTTAAGACTTCACTTACAAATTCAATTACTCACGTTTAGAAATAACTGATTATATTGACGCGTATACTAACCATTTTTGAAAATTGTATTAAAAAACATTTCATTTAGATATTAGACATTCAATCTTCAAGTGATAACAGTAGTATTTCCTCGTCAGATAACTAATAACTACTGAATTGATTAACTTACAGGCTTACAGCACATACAGAATAGGCAAATACAATTCCTAAATCAATACCTATCGTAATATTTTCAGATATATGGTATGTATAGGTTCATTAAGATGTTCATTGTTTTAAATAGATACTTAAAAATATTGTCAATTGTTAATAACCAACCAATGTACCTATTGGTATAGGATACCTATGTATAGATATGTAACATTTATAATAAGAATAACCGAAGTTATAAAACAATTTCCATGGTTTCTTTTACACCTACCTACCACATAATTTATTGGTAAATTATAAGTATCAGCATGTTATTATTATTTGGTAGCAACTTTCTTAAAAACATACTTTAATAATATAGGCTAATGTAATACTGTATAATATAATAATACTAATCAAACCACTTTATTATATAACAACACCTAAATAAATAATAATTCCTATATTAACGTTTACGTTATAAATATTTATTTTTATTGATTAGGTATGTACGTGCATGTTAAATCAATAAAAATATGCATTTTTTTTTTTTAAATAGTTCACTTAATATCTTAGGTATACAGTAATTTACGCTTTTAAACACATACACATGTATTCTATGGTAACATATATTTTTGATTTTCTTGTATAAAAAAAAAATGAAATAAAATTGTACATAATAATAATAAATAATACATAACATAATCTTATCATATGTTTTTTAGTCGATACAACAGGTATACTAAATTAAATAACAAATTAGTCAAATAGTTTTACGATTTTATTATTTTACAAATTGATAGTTTCTTTTAAATTCATACACTTATGAACCTAAATAAAATTCTCAAATAGCACCTAAACTCACCTAAAAATCCTAGTAATTTGTATTCAAAGTCATACATAATAATATGATCACAATAAAAACAAGGGGAAGTTGTTTACGGTATTTTTCAAAACGGATGTTCGTTTAAAAATCTCTTTTCCCATTTCTTAGCGTGAAAACCATAAATGTCCTCAGACAATGGTGTCTGGCTTTTGCCGTATCAAATCCCCTGTCTAGTAGCAAAGCCCCTTAAAAGGGCCTTCATTAATTATTCTGTTCGGACACAAGAGGGCATTTCCATCATCGTGAAACATGTCGGCCGCATTACAATACAAAATTATCTCTCAGAAATGTTCCTTGTTCACGCTACGTTTCCTTTCGACTATAATATCATCCGAGAAATGAGACTGTTATTGGTGTATTGTAAAACCGACATTATTTTGAGCTTTCGGGAGACTAAATTTAAATTATTTACAAAAAATTGTAAATACATAGAACTACATGTTCATTGTAATAAGGTAGAACATTTATTCAGAATTTAATTTAACGGTAAAAAAAAAATGGAATTCGTTATTTTTTATTACTCAAACGAACTGTGTCGACATGAGATCATTTAGGTATGCAATATTATTGATTATTTAACTATAATATTTTAAATTCGACTGGTACCACTGAATTTATATTATAGTCCCGTACCTACAAATATGCTGTATCGAGTACCCAATACATTTCCAATACAGAATTCTACTCGATAATATTAAAAATGGAACGTTAAATTTAACGTTTTATTTAATTGTGAAAAATAAAATATGTTGAATGCATTACAATTATAAACTGCGAATAATAGTACGCTTTAATTATGTTAAATATTTATAAGCTGTCAGTGAATACTAACACGTCATAATTATGATAATGTAAAATTTAATATGTAACCGACCCTAGATATCATCTATATTTATGTAATAATATATTCTGTAAATAGCGCTGTGCGTGGAAATCAATTTTAATTGCGGTCGATGGGTTTGAGAGGTGAAATAGACACGTAATATGTGTCTCCAGTGACCGTGAATTTTCCAATGATCGATGGGAAACATCAACGGATCATAATAATGACACTACCTATTATCGTTGTTGATCGTTTAGTGTCTATACACTGTACTAATATAATGAGAAAAACGCTGTCTCTATGCTATTTCTAAAATCCGTTACTCGGCCGTCAGTTAATTTTGGTGACAACAGATTATAGTAAGCTCCTTAATTTCAATCCATCGATTTAGTTCAAAAAGATTTTCTCGAATCCATTAATAAGAAACGACTATTCATTAATAATGATTTAATATTGTACAAAAAACAAACTCAATATAGAATTCTAATTATTATCTCTTTCACATAATTTAATTATCATACAACAATCAGAACAATATTATAGCATATAATTCAAGTACATGATTAAATAAAAAATAAGATCTACTAAACAAAAGAACAACAATAAAATATCAGTAAAGTATCATTAAAACAATTATTTTATATTATTAGTACAACTTTGAACAAAATAAAATAAAAATGTTTCAAATCACTTTATTATTGTTACGGTTTAGTGTAAAATTATTTCCTAGATTATTCGAGCATAAATTATTTCATTACATGTTTAAGAAAAAATTAATTATAAAATCGTCAAATTTTTAAAAATAAATTCCAAAGATAATAATTATTATACTATCAATATTGTTCTATAAATACAAATTTAGAAGAAAATACATTTCAGCCTATTACTTTAATTATTATTTAATTTACTTAATTATTTAAAATTTAAATAATGCATTATTTTACTATATCTGTTAGATTTTAATGTTGTGTATTATATTTATTTAAATTATTAAAATTAAATAAATTTCTTAAGAATATTTTTAAGTTTTGGTAAATTCATGAATGGCTATAACATTTAAATGTATTTAATTAAAACACATTTTGATGTACAATTAATTTTTAATAAACAATAAAATTATATTGATGTTTTGTCATTTGAAATGTTCCAACTTTGATGGTAAGTTGTAATCATCTATACTTATTCTAATTAATTAATTCCGAAAAGCATATGTTGATGTAAAACAAAATAAAACTAATATATATAGAAACTATATTTGACCTATTTTTAAAAAATAAATAAATCTTTTCATCACTATAAGATACTTTAAGCAATAATAAAATCAACTATTCATTATCATCAGTTATTTATTCTCATATGTGGACGTTAAATGTTAGCAAATAATTATCTATTTGAGCTCGTATATGCTTGCGCACGATTAAACCTGATTAAAAAACGTTACTGGACATAAGATACGACATAGGACAGCGATTAATAATTATCATTTTTTCTTCCCACGCCTCATACTCGTAAGTTGTATAAGCTTGTACTAGTTTGTTGAGCAGCGCATTAAAAAATATTTAGTGAGTATATTTTTTTTTTTTTGGGTTCATACATTACGAAATTGGGTCAAGAGAATTCAACGCATATGCAAGTGTCAACAAAATATGTCTACTATCAATTAAGATAATCTGATGTAAAATTAGTGTTTTAATTATTATTGAACACCAAAAATATAATAATACCCATTTGAAGAATAAATTATATTCATTTTATTTATGTTTAAAATCGTAATTTCATTTTATAAATTCTGAGTACGGCTTATGCTTTTAATAAGTCACATGACTTATTAAATATGATTATATTATGAACAGATAATACATAATATATACATATTACATATATATGTATATAGGCAAAGAGATAGAGAGAGAAAGAGGAAGAAAGTGAGATATACACACCCATAATTTTAAATTATGTAATTGTATTATTTAATTATGGAACAAAGATCTATTATAATAGTCGCGTATAATATATTTGTTTAAATACAAATTACAATATATTATTAACATTGAAAACAACGAAATATAAAAATCCGTTATATTATACATTTATTCTCAATACACGTGTGTATTAATATTTTAATATATTTTAAACATCTTATCAAATTATAAGTTATAACTATTTAAACAATTTCTATCTCTCATATGAATGCGTATTTAATGCTTATACTGAAATAATGTAATTCTTTCAATTTTTATGTATACTTTTGATGATAAAACTTGTAATTGTCTAAATAAGGTTTTGATATATTGCAATTTTTAAATATAATTACCTTTTACTAGATATATATTTCGACAACTTTATTAGAAAAATAAAATGATTCCATCAAGATCGTTTAATAAAACTATATCGAAAATTTTACTCCCAATCATTAACTAATTTATAGTCTTGCATTATAACTATTATGGTATATAAATCTTTAGTTATACGTAGACCTATATATGACACAGAATAAGTATTTAAAAAATTTACCATAATTATTATTATAATGTTATGACTATTTTTCCAAAACTTTTACAACATTATATCAAACATTTTTTTTTTTTTT
>NW_020271096.1:1033448-1051933 GCF_002803265.2 Melanaphis sacchari | reverse complement strand
TTTTTTTTTTTTTTTTAAATATTCCTGGATTTTTTATAATTATGCCTATAACTGAATTTAAATATTAATAATTACTTAATAATAAAATTCTAACAATGGTTGTAATAAATAAAACTATATGTAATATAACGTTATATACGTTAATAGTTTTATTTTTATCACTTTAATACTCTTATTTAATTTTTAATTTTATTAAAATACATATTTTAATAATTGTTATCATCGTATTATAAAAGATTTTTAGTTTTATAAATAAAACTATTTATTTATAATGTTTTATCGGAATATTAAAAAACTATTGATAATTATATTAGTTATTTTAAGTGAATACAATTTATGTTATAATTGATAGGTAATAATATTAGTAGGTGCATAATATATCTTAACAAAATATCATGTAAAACATGAATACGTTATGCGTATGTCCTTTTTTACAATGTTAACAATGTTGTTAAGGATTCCTTTAATACAATAATAAAATTAAATATACTAGATTGAGTCCAAATCAGTATAATTCTGGTATTTGTGTTTTAAGTTTCAAATTCTCCATGTTGACTATATTTTGGAATAAGTTTCAAACAATAATTATGTAGTGTTTTTTTTTTTTTTTTAACTTTATAATACTTCATTTTTTGTTAAAAGTTTCGAATGATTATCTAATAGGTAACGGTATACACATGAAATTAAGTCACATAATAGTATAATTTTGGACGTTAATTCGTGAAAATAATATAATATGATAATTAATTTCAAGTAAAATCATTTTCGTGGTTTTTATTTTAACTATTAAAAAAATGTCACCTAATAGTTATAGATTAATGACGATGAAAGGGTGATTAATCATGTGTTCGCGTCTATTCTTTAGGCAACCACAGATAACCTGTGTTTACCCTCAGTTGAAATTGAAAAAAAATATCCTATTGATAGGATAGTATAGCACTTTCTTTCATTCTTTCCATATATTTATCTCTTTTTTTTTATCTTTTGTGCGAACTCTTACCCTTTATTTTTATTTCCATCCGTACCTATATACAAGCTACAATCTCTGCAGTTTGGTCATGGACCATTGCAGGTATATACCGATTGCTACTCGTTTCGTTTGGCACACAGATGCGGTTGGTTGTCCACGAATACACTTCACCATTTGTATATATATATATATATATATATATATATGCTCTGATACCTACCTACATATATTATAATACCAATGTTGCATTTTCAGTGCACGATATTTATAATAGATCTATATAATAATACGACGAAGGTGAATAATATTCGAAAAGGCTGATGTTAAAGAGAACATATTCGTATAATTTTAACGTCCACGATATTTCTGTGCGTACAGTGTTAAAATGAGAAAACGTAACGATAATATTTTATTACAAAATGCAATTAAACACTAAATGCAAAACACTGCTACCGTTTAAATTACATCACGAAACACCCAGTCGCGAAGTTGCGAAACCCCCCTCTATTTCGTTGTAGTCTTCATACTCCTCCTTCTCCTCCATCAACAAGACCACTAGGTCCCGGGGGCAAACGTCGCCTCTGGTGCCGTGTTACCATACTCGATTAAAGAAAGTGCACAGTATCAACTGCCACAGCAGACTTGCCCGGTAACCGGTTCTTGACGACCGGTCTGGCCGGCCGATATCTGTCTCAAACGATACACAGACACATGTGTTTATTATCTGAAAATGCAGAATATCGTAGGGAAAACATTATGATAATGCAAAAATAATATACATTTATAAGCCCATGTGGGTAGGTTTATATTATAGTAAATTTATGCACTGCGGTTGCCGGTTACGGTATCGAGCCGCGCGTAGTACATAGCTGTGTGATGTGTCATTCAACAACTGCGTGAATCACTATTTCGGTGATACGTAAGTTGACATGTTGATTTAATAATATAATATATAACGTAATAACCACCTGTAGTGTAGATTCTGTAGCGCGAAAGACGAAACCCTCGGAAATGTTAAACAGTATAGATTTTTGAAATTATAAGACGATTGGCAAGTAATCTAATACCGGATAAATATATTCGATATATAATAATGTGCTTATAATATTTTGTGATGTTATTTCTATTATAGATTACCTATGATTGAATATTACAATAATATATTATTCATGGGTTTATATAAAATCACAACTTTTTCATTTAGTTGCATTAACGTTGAAGATTATAATAGATTATTTAAGACTTCACTTACAAATTCAATTACTCACGTTTAGAAATAACTGATTATATTGACGCGTATACTAACCATTTTTGAAAATTGTATTAAAAAACATTTCATTTAGATATTAGACATTCAATCTTCAAGTGATAACAGTAGTATTTCCTCGTCAGATAACTAATAACTACTGAATTGATTAACTTACAGGCTTACAGCACATACAGAATAGGCAAATACAATTCCTAAATCAATACCTATCGTAATATTTTCAGATATATGGTATGTATAGGTTCATTAAGATGTTCATTGTTTTAAATAGATACTTAAAAATATTGTCAATTGTTAATAACCAACCAATGTACCTATTGGTATAGGATACCTATGTATAGATATGTAACATTTATAATAAGAATAACCGAAGTTATAAAACAATTTTCATGGTTTCTTTTACACCTACCTACCACGTAATTTATTGGTAAATTATAAGTATCAGCATGTTATTATTATTAGGTAGCAACTTTCTTAAAAACATACTTTAATAATATAGGCTAATGTAATACTGTATAATATAATAATACTAATCAAACCACTTTATTATATAACAACACCTAAATAAATAATAATTCCTATATTAACGTTTACGTTATAAATATTTATTTTTATTGATTAGGTATGTACGTGTATGTTAAATCAATAAAAATATGCATTTTTTTTTTTTAAATAGTTCACTTAATATCTTAGGTATAATCTATACAGTAATTTACGCTTTTAAACACATACACGTGTATTCTATGGTAACATATATTTTTGATTTTCTTGTATAAAAAAAAAAATGAAATAAAATTGTACATAATAATAATAAATAATACATAACATAATCTTATCATATGTTTTTTAGTCGATACAACAGGTATACCAAATTAAATAACAAATTAGTCAAATAGTTTTACGATTTTATTATTTTACAAATTGATAGTTTCTTTTAAACTCATACACTTATGATCCTAAATAAAATTCTCAAATAGCACCTAAACTCACCTAAAAATCCTAGTAATTTGTATTCAAAGTCATACATAATAATATGATCACAATAAAAACAAGGGGAAGTTGTTTACGGTATTTTTCACAACGGATGTTCGTTTAAAAATCTCTTTTCCCATTTCTTAGCGTGAAAACCATAAATGTCCTCAGACAATGGTGTCTGGCTTTTGCCGTATCAAATCCCCTGTCTAGTAGCAAAGCCCCTTAAAAGGGCCTTCATTAATTATTCTGTTCGGACACAAGAGGGCATTTCCATCATCGTGAAACATGTCGGCCGCATTACAATACAAAATTATCTCTCAGAAATGTTCCTTGTTCACGCTACGTTTCCTTTCGACTATAATATCATCCGAGAAATGAGACTGTTATTGGTGTATTGTAAAACCGACATTATTTTGAGCTTTCGGGAGACTAAATTTAAATTATTTACAAAAAATTGTAAATACATAGAACTACATGTTCATTGTAATAAGGTAGAACATTTATTCAGAATTTAATTTAACGGTAAAAAAAAAATGGAATTCGTTATTTTTTATTACTCAAACGAACTGTGTCGACATGAGATCATTTAGGTATGCAATATTATTGATTATTTAACTATAATATTTTAAATTCGACTGGTACCACTGAATTTATATTATAGTCCCGTACCTACAAATATGCTGTATCGAGTACCCAATACATTTCCAATACAGAATTCTACTCGATAATATTAAAAATGGAACGTTAAATTTAACGTTTTATTTAATTGTGAAAAATAAAATATGTTGAATGCATTACAATTATAAACTGCGAATAATAGTACGCTTTAATTATGTTAAATATTTATAAGCTGTCAGTGAATACTAACACGTCATAATTATGATAATGTAAAATTTAATATGTAACCGACCCTAGATATCATCTATATTTATGTAATAATATATTCTGTAAATAGCGCTGTGCGTGGAAATCAATTTTAATTGCGGTCGATGGGTTTGAGAGGTGAAATAGACACGTAATATGTGTCTCCAGTGACCGTGAATTTTCCAATGATCGATGGGAAACATCAACGGATCATAATAATGACACTACCTATTATCGTTGTTGATCGTTTAGTGTCTATACACTGTACTAATATAATGAGAAAAACGCTGTCTCTATGCTATTTCTAAAATCCGTCACTCGGCCGTCAGTTAATTTTGGTGACAACAGATTATAGTAAGCTCCTTAATTTCAATCCATCGATTTAGTTCAAAAAGATTTTCTCGAATCCATTAATAAGAAACGACTATTCATTAATAATGATTTAATATTGTACAAAAAACAAACTCAATATAGAATTCTAATTATTATCTCTTTCACATAATTTAATTATCATACAACAATCAGAACAATATTATAGCATATAATTCAAGTACATGATTAAATAAAAAATAAGATCTACTAAATAAAAGAACAACAATAAAATATCAGTAAAGTATCATTAAAACAATTATTTTATATTATTAGTACAACTTTGAACAAAATAAAATAAAAATGTTTCAAATTACTTTATTATTGTTACGGTTTAGTGTAAAATTATTTCCTAGATTATTCGAGCATAAATTATTTCATTACATGTTTAAGAAAAAATTAATTATAAAATCGTCTAATTTTTAAAAATAAATTCCAAAGATAATAATTATTATACTATCAATATTGTTCTATAAATACAAATTTAGAAGAAAATACATTTCAGCCTATTACTTTAATTATTATTTAATTTACTTAATTATTTAAAATTTAAATAATGCATTATTTTACTATATCTGTTAGATTTTAATGTTGTGTATTATATTTATTTAAATTATTAAAATTAAATAAATTTCTTAAGAATATTTTTAAGTTATGGTAAATTCATGAATGGCTATAACATTTAAATGTATTTAATTAAAACACATTTTGATGTACAATTAATTTTTAATAAACAATAAAATTATATTGATGTTTTGTCATTTGAAATGTTCCAACTTTGATGGTAAGTTGTAATCATCTATACTTATTCTAATTAATTAATTCCGAAAAGCATATGTTGATGTAAAACAAAATAAAACTAATATATATAGAAACTATATTTGACCTATTTTAAAAAAATAAATAAATCTTTTCATCACTATAAGATACTTTAAGCAATAATAAAATCAACTATTCATTATCATCAGTTATTTATTCTCATATGTGGACGTTAAATGTTAGCAAATAATTATCTATTTGAGCTCGTATATGCTTGCGCACGATTAAACCTGATTAAAAAACGTTACTGGACATAAGATACGACATAGGACAGCAATTAATAATTATCATTTTTTCTTCCCACGCCTCATACTCGTAAGTTGTATAAGCTTGTACTAGTTTGTTGAGCAGCGCATTAAAAAATATTTAGTGAGCATATTTTTTTTTTTTTGGGTTCATACATTACGAAATTGGGTCAAGAGAATTCAACGCATATGCAAGTGTCAACAAAATATGTCTACTATCAATTAAGATAATCTGATGTAAAATTAGTGTTTTAATTATTATTGAACACCAAAAATATAATAATACCCATTCGAAGAATAAATTATATTCATTTTATTTATGTTTAAAATCGTAATTTCATTTTATAAATTCTGAGTACGGCTTATGCTTTTAATAAGTCACATGACTTAATTAAATATGATTATATTATGAACAGATAATACATAATACATACATATTACATATATATGTATATAGGCAAAGAGATAGAGAGAGAAAGAGGAAGAAAGTGAGATATACACACCCATAATTTTAAATTATGTAATTGTATTATTTAATTATGGAACAAAGATCTATTATAATAGTCGCGTATAATATATTTGTCTAAATACAAATTACAATATATTATTAACATTGAAAACAACGAAATATAAAAATCCGTTATATTATACATTTATTCTCAATACACGTGTGTATTAATATTTTAATATATTTTAAACATCTTATCAAATTATAAGTTATAACTATTTAAACAATTTCTATCTCTCATATGAATGCGTATTTAATGCTTATACTGAAATAATGTAATTCTTTCAATTTTTATGTATACTTTTGATGATAAAACTTGTAATTGTCTAAATAAGGTTTTGATATATTGCAATTTTTAAATAGAATTACCTTTTACTAGATATATATTTCGACAACTTTATTAGAAAAATAAAATGATTCCATCAAGATCGTTTAATAAAATTATATCGAAAATTTTACTCCCAATCATTAACTAATTTATAGTCTTGAATTATAACTATTATGGTATATAAATCTTTAGTTATACGTAGACCTATATATGACATAGAATAAGTATTTAAAAAATTTACCATAATTATTATTATAATGTTATGACTATTTTTCCAAAACTTTTACAACATTATATCAAACATTTTTTTTTTTTTTTTTTTTTAGTATCATAGTAACTATAGGTAACTAAATGAACAAAAAAAAAAAAAAAATAATAATAATAAATAAATAATTGGCTTAAACTCGATTTATGATAACCAGATCAACTATAATAATCGATAGCGATATATTTATACTATATTGGGAACTTCCTATTATATTATATTAGTAGATACCCTTGGAAAAGATAAAAGGGGCTCAAAGTAATTAAAAAAAAAAAAAAAAAAATGACATTATTGAAATAATTCGAATAGTGATCTATATAACACGCTTGGCCTTGGCGATGATTAACTAACCGGAGGTCCCATTGCTTTTGGATTCCAGTCAAGTTCAGCCGACTATAGATAATTACTTAACACATTTGTGTGACGCGTGTGTACGCAAGACAAAAATTGCTCTAAAACATGATAAATTTATTATGCAATTTTTTTTTTTTATTTTTTCTTATCCTCCATATAATGTTGCTCTTTAAACTAAATAATATTTTATACGGCTCAATAGGTCATAAGCATAACGTATTATGTACAGAAAGCTAAGCACCACCTCTGGTACATATTATATTATTGTAGTGTTTTGTGAGCACAGAGATCGGAAAGATTGCACACGCGCTTGTGTGTGTGTATGTGTGTGCGTATATGTATTTCGCCTTTCACCGTTGTCCTTGTGTGACAATGAACCGGCGGCTGTGGTGGAAACTTATATTGCACAGATAAAGGGGGCGACAAGCGCGCGGGCACACACATACCTGACCGATCACTTTTTTTTAATCGCCTTCAGCGGAAATATTGTAACTACAGCGCTGTATTTTCAAACAGCCCGTGAGCAACACGATCAGCAGGACACTATTATACTGCAAACATAATATTCATGATATCGTGTTACGGATATTATATTTTATGTGCATAATAATAAAATAGAATAATTGTTTGTTATTAAAAAAAAAAAAAATAATAATAATATAATGTGTTAATGTGTTGTGTGAGTGTGTATTGGTCGCTAGTCGGATTAAAGCATTTTTAAGCATTTTGAGCATTTTGAGCATCAAAGAAAATATTTCTTCACGTCTTTACGCAAACGATAAAAATATTAAATATTAAAATTTTAACGAATACAATAATTATTAGAACCATTAATATTTGGGTAGTGTTTTTTTCAAACATATGTTTTTTTTTTCACTCTGTTACTTTGCGCATTTTATTTATATTTATAAGTATTAAGGTTATCGTTTTCCTTTAATCTCCAATTAGTGATCATTATCAGTATTCAATCATTCGAGTAAGTTACAAATTTACAATCATACCAATTATGATAAGTAATAGAATATTATTAAAGAAAAACAGTAAGTTCATGTGCAAAACACTTACAATCATAACGATTATTAAAGATGGATAATATGTCTATCGTCTACAAAACTGTTTATTTAAATTGGTTTATTTTATTTTATTTTACTTTTGTATACGAATATAATATAATTCATTGTTTAACAAAAAACATCTAAAAACGGTCGACTATAATTTCAACAATATTTCAGAAGTATTATAGATAAAATTCAATAAATTATTTTTTAATAATATTTTATGTGTTTTCAACTATTAAATTTAATCATGTTAATATTTCGTTATTTATATGTAATAAATAATTCATGACTCACTCCTTATTTCTCTCTTAATCTCTATAAATAATGTCAATAAATTATATATTATTTAATTTACTTTTTTTTTTTAATAAGGCCTCCAAATTAACCATTTTATACATTTAAAATATACAACAAACAAAAAAGTAGTATTTTTTTTCAAGGACAAACACTGTGAACTCTAAATACGATATTAGATCAATAAATATTTCTTTTATAAGTGAGATGATATGTTATAGGAATACAATATTTATACAAAATCAAATATCATAATTTTTGTATTTGAATATTTAATATTGAAGAGCAATAACTAGAACAATTATATGACTTTAATAAAAATATTTTTGAATGAATAATAACAATAATAATAATAGTAATAATTTTTTTGAAACAGATTTTATAACATTTATTTTCGTTTAAACGTTTAATATTCTTACATAGTAAGCCTTGATTAATCGTAACATTATTTATGTGTATAAATATATACTCAAAATGTATACTTATTGACTATAAGTAAACAAGTTTTAATAATATTTACTACTTAATTACTAGCACCATAAAAACGTAGGCGCCAAATTTTGGCATGAACTTTTACGTAACATTTTTTTATCATAAAGTTTATTATATTATTATATTTGTACTGAGTTCAAATTAAGAAAATTGAATATCATATTTTAATTATTTTTTTAAGCTTTTTAACAATAAATTAAATGATATTATATATGTTCTTTAGGTCTATGGTATGGGGATTCGAAGCAGCGATTCTTCGGGGTGGTCGTGTTTTATTCAATGTCTTTTTAGCATTTCTCAGTGTATTATTGTAGCAAGTTTATCATTAGAGAAATACTAGGTATGTGTAAACACGTAAGAAACCCATCCGCGATCGATATTCACAAGTTTCATAGACGACGTAAAAAAAAACTTTTCCAATGCACCAATTTATGTAATTAAACAATAAGAATTAAACATGTATTCAAATTTCGTCACTGAAGTATGACAAATTGATGAAAAAGTCTTATTCGGATCGACTCTTTCAAATTTTTATTGTTTTAGTTTCAAGTGCTTTTAAATATAGAAGTTCAATATTACAAATTTCAATTTCAATTTTTATTTTTTTTATTTTTTTATTTAGAAGAGTAAAATAAAAAATGTGATGAAGTCAATCTCACATAGACAAAAGGACAAGTTAAAATTTTTAGAATAAAATTAATCTAATAGCTTTCTTAATCGTTATACGTTGGAAATTAAATCTTAGAACGTCAATGGCAGGGTACAAATAATGATCATTAGAATAAGTTTACTTTTTACGAGTATATAAGATATATTATATCGTATGGTGGAGTAAACCGTCTATTTCGTTTTCCACTTCGTAAAAGCGGGAAATCTCGATAAAAGACGACACCGAATCGTCGTTGTTAGATATTATCATCAATTGTAATAAGTACCTATGAATGATTATCGATGTCTGAAGTTAAACCACTATTCGCGTGTGTCTCGCAGGTCGTGTGCGATGAGCGAATGAGATTTGATTGCGGCGGTCGACTACTACGTCAGCGGTGCCATCGTCATGTACAGCGTGGTAGCGCATCAGAATTACGGCCGGGAACGGCGGGACAACCGACAGCAGACGCAACAGCACCAACACGGGTCGACGTCGCAACAGCACCACCACCATCACCATCACCACCACGGCCACCACCACAATCAGAACCATCATCACGGTCAGCAAGCGGGTGGCGCAGGTCCCGACGGCTGCGGCGGTGCAGGCGGAGGCGTGGGAACCAGCGGCGGATCTTGCGGCGACGGTTCGTCGCGGCAACAGGCTCAACACCACCATCATCCGGACGGCAGGAGACGGTCGCAGAGGCACCGGAATCTGTCCATAACCGGACGTTTCCTGAACTACATCAAGCGCAGGTTCAACCCGGTACAAGGTAAACCGAAACACTGATTGTATTCTCGCCCGTAATGCATGGGTCCTTATTGTTGCGTTACGCGTTATGTATCACTATTGTTATTGTTATTATCGTTATTATTTTTATTATTAATATTATTATCAGGGGTGGGTGTTTTCGAACTCATCGGACTCGCGAACGCCTTGAAAGTATTTGGAAGTTCGTATTCGGACATCTCGATCAGCAACACGAATAGTTCGAACACAATAATCAAATTATTTAAAATATTCGATGATGACAGTGAAATGTATTCAATTTTTATTTTCGTTTTAATTTATTACGTGAAACACTAGTAATCCTACTATAATTATTTTGAATATTTCGATTTGTCGTGTTCAACTTCTATGGACATCCTTTAAACTTTGACAGTTCGATTAAGGTTCGAAGACGAAAGTGATGAAAAATAATATACGAGTAGTTCCAGTTCGTGAAAACTTAATATGACCCGCCCCTGATTATTGTTATATCCCGCAGACCAGGGCTAGTTGGTCAACCATTCATTTTTTTTTTTCTGTGGGTATAGCACATAGGTAATACTTTATTTTGAGATTTTAAAGCTCAGTTAGGTACACACTTACACGACGCTACGCAATTAATTTAAATTACCTATAATCGTAATTATTATTAATTTGTATAAACAGTGCCTAAGAGGAAAAAAGTTAAAAATTATATCCCACTTCATTTTAATTTTTTTTTTCAGGTGATCCATTAATCTGTATTAGAGTTTTTATTACATACTAGTTAATACCCTCTTTTCCCAAAAAATCAAAATTATGTAGTTTTACGCCATATAAAGTGAACAACGGTCAGTATTTCCAGCTCATTCCTAATGAAAACTAAGATTTTTGGATTTAATTTTTTTATGAATAAAGAGCGCGTTTTTAAGTGTAAACATAAAAACCTAGTTTTTGAAATAATCTAACCTAACCATTTATATAAATAAATACTAATTATTGTATGAAATGATTTATGAAATATACAAGCCAACATGTTTGGATTTTAAAAGACTAAAAAATATAACCAATAATAACGTTTTCATTGTTTTAAAACAATAATGAATAGTATGAACATAATTATAGTTAAACAATACCATCAATACTAAAACACGTTTTAAACTTTTATATACGTTGATTTAAATTATATTAAAATAATGGCGTAATTGTTTACTTCTTATAAATTAATTTTATTAAATTCGAATAAAAATAAAATAGTGTATTTGATTAATACATAAAAAAAGAAAACATATGGCCATAAATCGTAATGGAACATAGAATACAACACAGTGTTTTTCATATAGAGCGCCTAAATTAAATACTCAAGTTTAAAGATCAACTTTACCTTATACCCAACAAGCCCAGGTCTCCCCTTTGTCATAATATAACCATTTTTATTATACCTGGCAAAATGTCTTGTATCGTGTTTTATATTTTTCTATAGAAAGGTAGGTATACTTATATATGTTTGTGGTTAGTATGTGCAGACAATATTATGTGAAACAATGTAGTTTATTTATAGCATACACCATGGTGTTTTTTTTAATACTTTTTTTAGATGACTTACGTCCTTTTCGTCTACAATATTGTAATAAGGTAAATTTATTACAGGTAAGTCAAAATATAGGTATTAAGCACAAACAAAATTGAAGAAAATTTGAAAATATAAAAATATATTACCCTTAAATTATATCAGAATTCAATATAATTGGTATAGTGTAACAAAATATTAATACATAAAAAAAAAATACAATTTTACTTTCAAAATAAAATTATTTACAAGAAATGAATGTTTTAAAAATTTTAAAAACATTTATTTACTCTTCTTAAAAGCAGAGAACGTGTTAGGATCTATAAATATCATGATATAAGTCATAAGTGTATTTAATAATCAGATTTAGATACCAAAATAAAGTATAATTTTCATAACAGTTCAATTTCTGCAGTAATTACACAACTTAGAACTTTAAGCAAAGAATATCGTATACATAGTGTTTACCTAACAATCATTTCCTTTTTATTCTTTGAAAATATATTTTACTTCATTTCCCAGTTTTGGATTTTTTAAATATACTTACTTGTATGTTTAACACTATTAGGAGTGTACAACCTTTATTTTTAAAATGAGAATCAAATTATTAAAAAAAAAAATTGTCACTATAAGGCATTCCTCAAAAGGCATAGCAAAATAACTAAGTAATTGAAATATGATACTTAAGTATTCACACTTCAAAATTTCATAGATCATATTTAGAAAAAATAAAATACATAATTTAAGAAAAAAATATTAGTGAAGATATTTGGTGTATCACTCTGTATATATATTACATCAATTTATAGGTTTCATCGTTTACTTAAAAGTTGTATATTATTATAATTTTTTCGTTAATTGTAGCTATTAGAGTACTGTATTAAAGTCAATCTGTAGTAATATATTCTTTACTTTTTATCATAAAAGCAGACATACTTAATAATTTAATAATGATATATAACAAATATATTATGACTGATAAGTAAAAGTATAATAAGTATAATAGTATTATATTATAATATAATATATATTATAATAATAATATTATAATTATATAACAAAAAAAAATAAAAAAAAAAAAAAAAAAAATATTAATTATAAAAGACATAAAAAAAGAAAATTAATATATTACTAGTATACTATACCTTTTACTTATCAGTCATAATATATCATATTATACTAACATTATTAGAAATTAAATGTTCTGTTTATTATATAAAGTAAAGAATATATTACTAGATTGACTTTAATACAGTACTCTAATAGACTAATTAACGAAAAATATAATAATATACAACTTTTAATAAACGATGAAACCTATAAATTGATGTAATATATATACAGAGATACACCAAATATCTTCACTAATATTTTTCTTAAATATGTTTTTATTTTCTAAATATGATCTATAGAAATTTTGAAGTGTGAATACTTAGTATCATATTTCAATTACTTAGTTATTTTTTATGCCTTTTGAGAATGCCTTATAGTGACAATTTTTAATAATTTGATTCTATTTAAAATAAAGGTTGTATTTCTAATAGTATTAAACAACAAGTAAGTATTTAAAAATCAAAACTGGAAATGAAGTAAAATATATTCAAAGAATAAAAGGAAATGATTGATGGTAAACACTATGTATACGATATTCTTTGCAAAAGTTCTAAGTTGTAATACCAGAAGAACTGTATGTAAAATTTACTTATTTTACTGAATCTAAGTGTTAAACACTTGACTTATATCATGATGTTATAGATCCTAACACGTTCTCTGCTTTAGAAGAGTAACATGTTTTAAAATTTTAAAACATTCATTTCTTGTAAATATTTTTTGAAAGTAAATTGTATTTTTATGTATATAATATTTTGTTACATTTCTAATACATTAATTCTGATATAATTTAAGTGATATTTTATATTTCAAATTTCTTCAATTTGTTTATGCAATACTATATTTTGATTTACCTGTAATAAATTTACTTATTACAATCATTGTGCAGAAAGGACGTAAGTCATCTAAAAATGTATTAAAAACACCATGGTAGCTATAATACTGATTTCATTTTCACATAATATTGTCTACACTATAACTACAAACATATAAGTATACCTACCTTTCTATAAAAACGATACAAGAATTTTAGGTATAATAAAATGGTTATATTATGACAAAGGGGAGACCTGGGCTTGTTGGGTATAAGGTAAAGTTGATCTTTAAACTTGAGTATTTAATTTAGGCGCTCTATGAAAAACACTGTGTGATTCTATGTTCCTACAGTTTTGGCCATATTTTTTTTTATAATCAAATACACTATTTTATTTTATTCGAATTTAATAAAATTAATTTATAAGTAAACAATTGCGCCGTGCTATCATGAACATAAGAATATTAAGTGTACCTGCTGTGAAAATGATTAAATAGTTGAGAATAAACTTGTTGAAAGTGATATTGATGTCTGAAAGATGAACAATAGATGAAGAATGGGGTAAATGATCAGTGGCTAACCCGCAGTAAGCGTAATATATGTTTGACTTCTTAACCCTCAAAGCGGTGGCTTTGGCCAAAATATTAAACATGTCTGACACTTGGTCATTTTCACCACGATATTGAGTACCTGATTGATATGAAAGGATTATTAATTATTTAGGAAAAGGTATGTCAAGCTTTATGTGTTTGCTGATTACCGCAATATTGGTGTCTGGAAAATTTTCATTCAGCAGAGTCTACTGACACCGCAACGTTGACAAAGGTACTTTTGAAATGAATAAGGTTTAATAAGTTAATGTAAATAATAGAAAAATAATTTTAGATGTACCAATGATAACAAAGTAAATATGCCCAGATATTCAGACTTTATGACCTTCATCAAGTTATCCAGCGAACCGTCAATGAATGATTATCAGTATTGTTGAAGATGTAACTCTCAGTAATTCTTCCTTCTGGAACTAAATTGGAAAGCGATAATTAATGAATACTACAGGTAAACTGTAAAATAAATATTTACAAGTTGACTAAATTAATCATTTAATCATAGTGTAAGTTCTTCTCTAGCATAAATATATTGATTAAGTGTTTTATTAATTGATTTTAGAAGCAAATTTGGAATCCAAATCATGATTGGAAGCTATGAAGAGCAAACTAATGAAATGTCAATCATTACAGACATGGATGGACGGAACTCCCTGCTGCTGCTGCTAGGTGAAATGATGCCGTACAGATAATTAAATCAATAATTTTAACAGTGGTCATCATACAAAATACTGCTATAAAGACCCTAATCAATGGTCTGACCCTGCGTGGGTTGTTAATTTTGATATGTTTACTTGTTTACCGATGCACCATTGATTGTAAATAAGAGTTTTATATTTTTGTTTGTTAAAATATCAATTAACATATAAAAGCTTATTTTTATTTAAACGATATTTTGGTATTAAAAATTTTACTGGTTAAATATAATTAACTCAGTAATACATATTATTAATATGCCAATTAAAAATAATTCATTCAATTCATACAGGCAATAAATTTATAGATTTAAGTCTTTTACATTATATTTTAATTTGCACTGTATATATAGTATCTACCACAAAGTGCTCATCAATAGAATATCTTTGTCTAAAAACATGGTCTAAACTAGTCTTCTTGTTAGCATTCTTTGATGAGTCAAATATATTTTATTTTAATTGTATTAAATTATATAGTAATAATATAAGCAAAAACAATAAAATATAGTTAAAGGAATAATATTATTGCTATTATTTTCAATTTAGAGATAAGATATCACCAAAATTGTATTTTATTTTTAAATTAATATGTCTGTATTTCAACTAACCTGAGTGAAATAATTAAATATTACCCAAACTGTTTGAGTATAACGCCTGGAAGAACTATATTACACAGTTTATAGAACTCAATGATAATGAAATGTATAATGCCCAAGATTACTAATTTAACATCTTACTTTCCATTTCTATCAAAAATGTTCTCTCATATGTTGCTAAAGCTGTAATAATAGACTATAATTATTTTAATTAAAACTGTATATTTTCACAAACCAAATTTGAGGATTGTGAATGGTTCGAATAAAATGTACATGCAATTGAGGTTAAACCAACAAGTCCAAAAGCATTTCCGCCAACCAGTTAATTTTTAAATTTTGTACATATTTTGACTTAGCAGGTGTAAGTTGTTCTATTAAAATAAAATATCTGTTATATCTATATTTTAATGAACAATTTTAAATAAGTGTGATATGGACCATAGCTTTAATGTTATTCAGTGTTTATGGTTTATGCCTTTTCATATTAAATGTTTGAGTGGATTCGATAAATTTTCTATTGATGATGCAAACAAACTACTATGGTTAGCTTCATAAATTTCTTGTATTAATGATATAAGTGCAATAATATTGTGTCTGTTATTATAATCACCCATTCTAAATATTTAGAAAAACAGTTCTAACGGATATTTGATAAATTTATTTTTGGCGTTCAAGGCACATAATAACGTAAATAAAGAAATTTAGTCTATAGATCTTGAAGAAAAATAACTGATAGATTTGAGTGGTGTGCGGTGAATTAGAACTGTGCGTCAAAGAAACGATCGCTCACAGAAAAAGGCTTAAGACCGACACTGACCATATAACGTCATTATGATCAATATTGAAAAAGATTTGATAATTCAAATTACTTTCAAATGTTGCTCAGATCCTGAACATTTTCAAACCTTCAATGTAGCAATGACATACATGAAACTCGTAACACAACTTGCTGAGATGTAACAAGCAATTGTAAATATTACACCACTTTAACTACCGCCATAACTACAATAATTTGAATTACATTTTCAAGCCATCACCTTTGCAACAATAAGATCCTACTCTGGAGCCGAAATTAAATACCGAGCACCTTTTATGACTGAAATGCGTGTTTTCTGACTAATCAAAACATATTTTATATCTATACTAAAACAATTTCGACCTATTTTCCCTACCGCGTGGGCTTTTCGACTCAGATCCAACTCTGAATAAACTCATATTATACCTACTTGAAAATGGTAGCCATAACGCTTAAAATTCTTTTCTATGTTTATAAATATATATATGCACGTTCCGGTTTCCAAACCAGCTACTTAGCGTCGTGGAGTATGCAAACGGTCCCAGCCGTCGATTCAGGAAATCATAAAAACCAATACATATATAATATTATATTGACTAGAACCTTATTTAACAGCGGAATTTTATTTAATTGAAATATGCAGATCTAAAAACTAGATTAATATTTAAGTATGCAATCACTGCTAATGATTTGTCGTTACTAAATCATTGAAAATTGAAATAGTTTGACCATTTACTGAGTGTCTGTCAATTCATGATACCTCAAATGCTTAAGGACCTTAGACAGTATATTATATAATTTTGTGTTTAATTAGGGTAACATTTTGCTCGATCACCGAAGAACTCTTGAACGATTTATATTCTATCCATCACGTGTTGGCCAATAATATTGTATAAGTGCTAAATAAATGAAAATATAAATGGTCTTTTAACCTTCCTATACTCATGCAGAAAATAAAACGTATCGCACAACGACCGGTGATTTTAATCGAACCTATGGTGGACACTGCCACACTAATGATTGAGGACAATAGAACATACTACCTGTGGTTAAAAGTTGTTCTGGCGAACCAGTGCAGGCGTGGGTGCGACCAATCCCTTACGGATTGTCAACTAACTGCGCTTCTGGGCGCCATCAATGATCTACCAAGACAGACACGCTCGGTAGATCTTCAGTGAAACTCAAACATTTTTGGTCTTGGTGTTTTCGGTGATTTAATACCACAGGTACGCACGCAAATAACCTATCTACGTACCGATTCCTGAATTTAATACGCTATTACAAGTGGCTGGCTATTAAATATATAGTAATTAAACTTCGATTGACATAAACAAAAGTTTTCAATCGGTATTATAGTCTACAAACAATGTCTGCTGAACATCTCTGTACCTCACGTGAACGGGCTTTATGTCGCGTTTGGTTAAGAACGTTAACATTATTCAAACACGCCTCTTTGCAAAAGTAAAACCACTATGGCACGTTTTCCTCATCTGTTAAAACGCATATGAGCTCAATTCATTAATCGAAAACATGTCAAAAATAAATATTTATTAAATAAAGTTTTATATTTTCATTTTCATATTATTATGAAGTAAGAAATATAATGTGTATAATAACATAAGCATCCTATAAATAATATTTGATTTGATTTTAATATTTGAACTCTTCAATTATTATCATAATTAGTGAAGTTTAAGTATAATATTTCATGAAATGATTAGCATATAATTTAGTCTTTCTTACATTTGCTATAACGCTTAATTTTGTTTTACTCTGTCTTTAATTTTGAAAGTATGTATACAGAAGTTGCTAGTAATAATAATAACAATATACTCACAAATTGGATAAATATAACAACTTTGGTACATTAAGACAAGTTGAATATAACTATTCTACAGTGTTAATTTTGCAACCAATTATAATTATTTTTGTTTGTTGTTCCTCCTTTTAAGTATTTTATAACAACAATTTAAATTCAACATTTAGGTGAAATGTTTGCTGGTAGATTTGTTTGATAAAAGCTGTAAGTGTTTTAAGAACAAATAATTAATGATTGCAAAAAGTCTTTATTAAATAATCAATTAATAACTTA
>NW_020271096.1:1008949-1033423 GCF_002803265.2 Melanaphis sacchari | reverse complement strand
ATAATGTTATATAACAAATATATTATGACTGATAAGTAAAATAATAATAAATATTAAAAAAATAAAAAAAAATAATAATAATAATATAAAAATATATATAATATAAATAATAATATATATTATTATTGTTATATATTATTATATTATAGTATAATTTATTATATAATATTATTATTTTAATATATATAATAATATATATTATTATATTATAATAGTATTATAGTATTATAGTATTATCCTTATAAGTATAATATAAGGATACATACATCATACAATATTAAGTATATTATATCTCAAAGGAGAAAAAAAACGTTAATAAAGACTTTTATTATTTTATAATTATCAATAAAAATGTTACAAATATAATAAATATACCTAGTTTAATGTATATTATTTGTTGAGTAAACTATTTTTCCATATGAAACCATGAATAATTTTACACCTTAAAATACGTAAATGCATGAATATGCATGTCGGTGATTCATAACCATATAATTATAGTTATGTGTACATAATTTGTCATACTAAACGAGTTTACAGTATACTTATTTTATTATTATGATTGTCTAGGTACTGATTATTATTTACGTAGATATTATTACTATATAATAAATATTCATGATATACAAGACTGAGAACGTTACAGAAATATATTAAATAATTTAATATAAAGATAATATTGTAAACACTTTAAATGTCTTAAAATTGATTATAAGTGTACGTAGATATACAAATAAAATTTATTTTTATTCGATTAATTAGTTTTAATGAAAGAGAATATATTATTGCTCAATTAATAAAACATTTAAATTATATAAAATTGAAATTTTAATTCACTTTAATATTTAAGATACACCTACATTAAATAAATCATTAAACACAAATAAAAATTTAAAAAAAAAAAAAAAACAATTTTTTTAATGTTTATTAAACAATGTGTGCATTTAAACAGAAACAAAACAGTCTTTACTTGAAATGAGATAAGTAATGAAAAAAGTAGAGTAAGTATAAAAGTGTAAACATAAATATATTATATATAATGTTCTCAAAAAGCATTAATTGTAATTTGTATTTACATTGCGTTGATTCAATACTATTTTTACATGAACAAATAAGGGAATTGATATTATTATTACAGTTATGAATAAATTAAAAATATTATACCATATACTTGAAAATTTTCATCTGAAAATAAATAAAAAAATTATGTTAAAAATTTCTAGAACTATTTATATAAATCGTACTCAATAACTTTAATTATGCTGTATAAATGAACATATGTAATTCATTAATGACATACTCATAAACATAATTTCAATAAGATATATTATAGTGGTAAACTACGTAGGTGCTATTAAAATGTACATTTTATATGAAAAATTATATTATTTAAGATCAATAACATACACATAGAAAATACCCTGAAATTGAAGGCCCTAATTGTGCACTTTAAATGAAACGTTTTTCTCGTATTATCAGTAGTGCTATATTTTATTTAACTAAAATAGAATAGTTTTAATTACCATTTCATGATATTTAAAATTTTTGTACAAATTAAATTTCGTAATGTTTTTCTATACCTGTTGGGCGTAGGTGCTTAAAAATAAAAGTAATAACGAATATTTCGTAGCTGAATAATACGAGCAGTAGGACTATTCAAGGCGAATTAGTCGTAACAGTTTTGAAAAGTCGGTTTCTTAATATTTAATACTTATAACTATAACTTATAATATTGCGTATACCTACTAACTGTAAATAATTTCTAAAATCATAGTGGAATAATTTTTTATCAATGAAAATATTCAAATATTTTTATTGTTGATATTATAAATTCATAAAGACGATAAGGGGTAACAATAAATATAATATGTAATTAAAAATATTGAAATATCTCTTAGTAACTAACTATTAAAAATAATAATTTATTAAATTTATTATATTATTGTTATAAGTTATATTATAGTTTATTATGATATTATTAAAACGCGTATATAAACGTACATAAAGCTTGTATGTGTAAACGATAAATAACAATAATACAATGATAATTGATTATACTGATAAAATGTTCGTATCTAAAACAACACATTAATAATATTTAACTAAATGGTACATTGAAAATAGTACTAATTATTTTGGATTTTTACGATAGCAGTTATGTGATGGCAGAGTGTCAAAGGCACTCCTCAAAATATTTCTTCGATATCTTTATCGTCTAAACTTATCTAATTAACTATAACCTCGTTAAAAATCCCCCAAAAATTATTCTATTTCGAAACATGCAGTCTATAAGGCATTGTTTTCGTTTAATCATTCGAGATAATGAAAATTAATACAAAAATAATGAAAAATAAATACATTTTTTTTTTAATCTTATAGTATTGAATTTAAATTAGTAAAGAAATATTTTCAAAAACGTTAATACTTTTCGAGATAATAAGTATCTGTTAAGTTAAACCTTGATAAAAAATAAAATCGTGTTTTACACCGTCAGTTAATTTTTAGTGGTTAGATTTATTATTCACAGGTTCCTCGTCCTAGGTCACCTCTACGATGCTTATTTAGAATTTATTGTAATTGCACATAATTATTATGTAGTGTATACATTGGTAAGATCCAAACAAAGCCTTGATAAAATAGTCATATGATCACGAAGGTTTTAAATTCTGTAAGTAAAATATTTTTAAAAATATTCTGCATTAATAGCTTTGAGTAAATACCGTTTTGAAAATTCTATGAATCATAATTTTAATAAATACATAATTAAGAACTAAAATGGATTTAAGTGCACTTAAACAATCATAGTGTACACGGAAATCATAGTCCAAATTCGTATTTTGAAGGAGGCGAGCAATTGCAAATTATTTTATGTTTACCTATACTTTTATTAGTAATAGCTTGAAATTTATAATATAGAGAGAATAGAAACAAATTGAGCACTGTGGGAAGCGTGAACATTATAAATAGGTATACGTCACGAGTAGATCGGTATTATATTATTATGTATACATAAGTATAATGAGTTATAGCTAATGCTGTAAAATTAAATTGTAAGCAGTTATATACATATACTCATAAATATATATATACATTATGTATTACCTTACAGTTTACTGTTAATGTAATATTAATAAATAGATAATGTGTATAGTTAAGTTAGGTCAGTGTTATAATATTATTATTCCGAACATTAACTACTAAAGTATATAAATATAGTCAACGGGTGTACGGTAACTATACCAGTATTGCGATCGGATTCACACATAGACTTTCTTCAGTGTAAACATTTTAGCATTCTTTGAAAAGAATATCGCACGAGAAAAAATCGGCTGTTTTAAAACGATTGTTGTCATTTTTACGTTTCGACGTACATAAGTACATTATTTCCGTTATAAAAATGTTACGAGTAAAAAAAGAATACTTGTTGAAATTATTTTATCATTTCCAAAATCACTTGCATAAATGCATAACATACGAGTACATTCACCTTATTTGTATATAACATCTGTAACTATTCGTAACTATGGTTTGTGAAGATTTGATTTTCAATTTTCAACGATATTATAAGATGGTGAAATATTCTGCCAAAGGGAAGCGCTAAACGAGTTATTTTTTTTCTTTACAAAACGAAATAATACAGTGCAAAAAGTATGACGTTGTCTCGTTTCAGATAGGTATTACATTATCATACTTATTGTGTCCAATCTCGTACCGCTTAAAATCTATTCGTTTCAAATTGCAATATGGAATATACTCGTAACGGTGGACTGATTGACGCACTTATGAACGCTACAGAGTTCAATTAAATTGTAAGTTGCCGAGTCATTGACATCACACAGATATGAAAATATACTGAACAGGTAGGAGGTACCTACATCGTTAAATCAAAATAATAAAATGTGTTTAACTATGATCGTTTTGTCGGACAAGAATATTTAAGTATATTGTGAATTGTGATTAGTTAGATATACCATAAGTTCATATGGGTTCCGATTTCACGGAGAATACATTCATTCAATGCGTTACAAATTATTTATTAATAGTTTGACCGATATAAATTTTAAAATTTATTCATATTCTCGTCGATTACATAACATTATTATTATCTCGTACTGTATTACATTATTATTCCGAGGGATCGTGATCGCTTGACACCCGACAATATTATTTTAATAATTATTATTATGTCCAAATGGAAAACAATATTTGAAACGCGACTATACGTTCCTGATCCCCTGGTACTAATTTACTGCACTCGACATACATACACTGATGCACGTCAAAACATCATATTTTATACAATAAATTGTATTGTGTAATTATTATAAATTATGTTATCACAACAATAAAGCGTAATATCGGACAGGAAAAAATAGTTTCGTATCCGTTCAGTCCCCAAGTCGTGCATCGTTATTTTAATATTGTTCCTAAAAACTCGCGGTATTTACAATGTCATAAAAAAATATATTATTATTGTTGTTTTTTGACAATTTATTCTGTTAAAGACATTAGTGCTAATTGCATTTGGCGCGCGCCATCTAGCGATACGTTTAGATAACGTTATTTATTCATCGATCTCCGAGAGTCTTCTTCTTATAATATAAAACGAAGAATAGTTGCTATAAAAATACACGGGCCGATAGGTTTAGTGTCTCGACCGATCGAAAAATTAAAATTTTTTCTGTATATATGTTATATGCGTTATTGCCCGCGCGCCGTTATCGTTATCTCCCGCCATCGTCGTTATTACTTATTATTATTGTTTTTATATATACCGTTTTTTCCGCTTTTCTGGCCTTTCGAGACCTCTTTCCGTCGCGTTCTCGACGCTATATTCCAGAGCGGGTCTTTTTCGTCCCGTCCGCGCGTTTTCCGATCGCGCGGAACGCGTCTCTCGCGAGCCGCGCGTCCCCGAATTCCGTTCGCGGCGCGTTCTCCGGTCGGTCGTCGTATCGTCACTACTCACTACTGTTTTTTTTTTTTTTACGATACGATAAATCATTTATCCGTATCGGATACGCGTCGTTTTGTTTTCGGTGTCTCCACCCTCGGACGCCTCCGCGACCTCATCGGTACTGTCTCGACAGCGTACGAAATACGATTTATTTTATGTGTATAAAAAAGAAACGCGCGTCGGGTTTAACAGATTCTCATGTGTATTACAAAAACAGATCGCGAGAGTCTTGCTCTCGAGTCGTTTTAATGTTTTTAATGACATACATTTGGGGCGATATCGTGATATGTGTCTGTGATAATAAACTTGGTACGTCACTAAGACGTATATACGATTAAATAATGTAAACGAATACGTCAGAAACACTCTAAACGACAATAAATATGCGATTTACGGTTTCGTGACACGCGAATCGTAAAAATTGTATCGGTTAAACGACGTATAATGTAGTATTCGTCGCATCTCTAAAACGGTTTAAGTACTCGAGATTCGGTCGTAGATTACAACTCAAACTGTAGTCGATAGGTGTTAGGATAGGTCCCCCAACGTTAGGTAGGCATGTACGAAACACGTTGCGGCGAAATCCGGGCGGCTCCATATGAAACTGCATAATCGGATTTTTTGCATTTTTTTTTTTCATTTAATTCGATCATTATTAATTGCTATTTTCGTTTTGATATTCAATCTTACACTAATGCTCATAAAATATTTTTCAAATTTTAAAAATGATTTGATCTCACACATTTAATTTTATATTGCTTGATTGATGATGATAAAATATATTATATTATTATAATATACACAATAGCATTCAATTATTCATTTTTTAAATAGATTAAAGATAGATTATTATATTCAATAAATATATATATATTTTAGCATAATATCTTGAATGTCGTCGAGTAGACATATACGATATTTTAATATTACTGTTACAACGATAGGTTGTCTTGTTTTACACGGAACTTTCGAGTTCCCAGATAAGCCGGAATTGTTGTAAGCCAACTAACTTTAACGTATACGTTAGCAACCGAGACACTAAGTAAGAAAAGCGTGGTTTTATTTCATGTAATGATTCTTCTCATTTCCTCGTGGGAATGCTATGTTTGAGATTTGTCGTAAATAGATAGTAGGTAACAAATAAATAGTTTTATTTTGTGAAATGTTGTTAGTAGTTTTCCTTGTTCCACGTAGTATTTGAAACGATTCTTTGGTTTTCAAATTAATTATGATTTGCGTGTTTTTTACGGACCATATTTAAAAGTGATTTAACGAGATACTCAGATACCTATCTTGCTTGAATTAGAGACTACAGAGCTACCTATTTTTAAAGTACCTATTGAAGTACTGACTATTCAATTACATATTATATTAGTCTCTTTTAATTTTACGTACAGCGTCACCAAACATAAATTAACGATTAAGACAGTTTACAAGTGATTATAAATAATGAACAATTAATCATTGTTTTAATCATTTAGCCATTTAGTTACCTAATGCAGTAATACCTATAGGCTATGTATCAATATTTGTATAAATTATTAAACAAATTTAAATCGGATATTTACTATCATATGGGCTTACTGAAAAATGAATAATTTACTGTGTTTAATGTATTAACATATAAAATATGTGAAAAAAACAAACAATAATCACTTTCTGTTTATTACGTATTATTGTATTAAATTTCATTGGTATAAACGAATAATTAGCTACCTACTTATAAGTCATAAAATCGATTAAACTATAGTATTTCCTTCGAGTGAATTAAGGACGACGGTTTGAATATCGAAGTAACAATATTTCAAACACTTGCGACAACCAGTGTAGGCGTAGTAGCCTGTAACTATTATTTTAAATATATTTATGTAACTTTCCCATAACGGTAACGTTGTAGGCATAAGTTTATACTATTAAACGTGCTTTATTTTCATTTATTTTTACAGTACATGAATTACAAATCCAGCTTTGGTATAGTGGAGAATAATCATGATACCGCCTACATGATATTATGATTGATATTTTCATGTTTTATAATGTTAATTTTAACATTTTCTTTTTTTCTATATTTTTAATTTCGATTTAATATCGAATGTACTACATTATTATTTATTACGTTAAGCTTCAAAACTTGTTTTAAAAAAACAATTTTTTAGATTTTTGTTGACATTTTTTAAAAATATCCATCATCTAACTTTTACTCGGTTATCCACTGTTGTCTTGATCTTCTTAAGTGTGGTTTTTTATTTGGTTTGTTAATGAATATCTATTTAATCAATTTTATTCATCCTCTGTGCACCATAGGCGTGCGCTTTTTCTTAATAATTATATTTTTATTTGTTATTTACACAATGTCTATGCTAAAATTGTTTGAATTTAATATTGTAACATGATATAAAATTTTCAACAAAATGTAAAATTGTTTACTGTAGTATTACCACAAAATAATAGTTACTTAAACCGAGTACCTACCTATAACTTATAAGAAAAAATTATGCCGTACCTACTATACCTATACGGTTATACTAAAGTTTTGCGCACCCTTATACTCTACATGCATACTATAATCATCTTACTCTAATACCTTTTCGACCTTAAAAAATCTTGTAAATTGGATGCAGGCGTGCATTATACAGTCTGCTTAAGTTTTTTTCTACTCGTATACAATAGTATTAGGCCTATATATTTTTCTTCCGAAGTTCTATAGTTTATTCTCGTTAGCCATATACCCTTATACTTGTATTAAAATCGACAAAAACTAATACTATAATATTAGAACTTGAAATCTTGAAAATCGTTTTGATTATATTTAAAAGGACGCCACATCTGCGTTTTTTTTTTATCCCTGTTACCTCCGTGATAAAATCGATAGCTATTTCATATTTTCATATAATATTATGTTAGAACTAATATTATAATAAGTGCATGTTTAGCATTAAAGTGAATTGGCATAATACAATTATTATTACCGTACTCATAGGTTAATAGTTAAATCACTATCCGTTCTTGTTTAACAAAATTTGTATTCTCAAGTTAGGCGTGTAAAGATTTTATGAATTTATGAATAGGTATTTACTTCTTTATTGTAGTAATTTTCATTCTCATTATTATCTCAAATAATTTAAAATATTGCAAAAAGAAAAAAACTAGCCTCAAAAATTCTCCTTAACGCCAACGGTCGAGATCGCGCTATAAGTCGCATACAAATATAATATTTAATTAGTAATTTTAAAATATTAAATATAATAAAATATATCAATACTAACAAAACATTTAACTGCGTACACGAAGTTCGTAAATTCGTTTGACGGGAACTCTCCGTGTCGCAGTACCTACAACTGCAGTTCGCGGCACGGACATAATACTCGCTGGCGGGCGTGGCGACCTCTCATGAATTACGATATTATTATTTTGCGTATTCGTCGCGGCGCTGCGCGGACCGTTGGTCACGCGGCGGTGAATTTTCGACGGCAGATGGCGCTGTCAGCGACAGGGCGTCCGGACCGAGCGCAAAATACGATCGTTTGCTGGTTGCGGAATAGTCGTCGACCTCCGTACCACCGCGAACGGGAACGGTTCGCACCGCGTACGGAGCCCGACGGATCGGTGATCACTCCGGACCCCATAGGACCGAACCGGTGCGCGAAAAGGCACCGTGCCACACCGGCGCTCTGCACTGGAGCCGCGGGACGGAGGTGCATAAGAGCGGTTGAACACGGCCGAAACGATCGTGCCTTAAACTAATGAGTAAGGAAAATTTACAAGCCTTGGTGACGCTTGGCTTCGACAGTCACATACTGTTACCTTAAATTTTTTGAAGGGTATAGGTCGTCCCCTTGACTGGCACGCCTACTTTGCGGGCCGGTCGGGCGATAGCGATCTGCCCTATGATCGGTAGCAATTTGGATTAGCGACGCGACCGCCTCCAAGCGATTAAGTCTCGTCACTCGGTGGTATAGTACGATAAACTGTGTGAAGGCAGCGTATTTCTCAATCGGACTGAACGTGTGTGTGAAGAGTAGAAGAGCGTGTTCAAATATAGTGCAATAATTATTTACGAAAAACGCCCTCGTGTTTCGCTCCAAACAACTTATTCTGAAAACGTTTGACCTATCACCATATTTTGTCGTTGTCGTCACATTTTCGGTCTAGCAAGTAGAGCTATCTGGTGGCCAGAATGTTCTCGCGTCATATTCCACAAATTGTACTTGCGTGTTTTCTCCGATGTGCACGAAAAATAGATCAACGTCGTACAGTTCATGATAATGACATTGGCGAATCATGACTGGAATTAACGTATACAGTATAAGTAATAATATATTAAATGGACCTAATAACACCTATCATATTTACACAGAAAAAATGTATTTGGAAATAAGTAAAAATGTTCAAAATACATACATATTATGATTTATTTTTTAGTAAAACAATAATCAGTTATAAATTAGCTGAAACTCTGAACGTTGTATTTATTTTTAGAAAATTGAATGTAACGCGAAACGCACAAATAATATTGTAATGTTTTATTTTGTTATCGTTTTTTGGCGTTTTTGTTCATGATAATGCAAATATTATAGTCTATAGGTTAAAATAAACTTAACCGTGGTTAAAACTAAACTTCGTACCACAATAACACAATATAAACGTTTAGGTAATTTGATGCTTCCACGATATACCATGGGCCATGGCAAAAAGTTTAGACATCGATGAAGTAATTGAAAAATTTTAAAATCAATAGTTCTATAATATTATGATCGTTCTTTTACAAAAATTCTTTGATCTTTTTAAAGTATTTTTTTTTATTTATTTTATGTTAAAATGTTTTAATTATATCACTTTAAAAACATTATATTTTTTTCATTTGAATTTTAGTTGTTCTTTAACTTAAATGATTTTCAAATGTAATACCTAATATAGAATGCTATAAAAATATAACAGCACAGTAATATGTCGAATCAAAAAAGTTTGAATTTCGACTTAAGACAGAGAAGTTATTGAATTGTAAGTACTCATAAAAAATTTTATATATATATATATATATATATATTATTATTCATTACATTTATTTTCAAATAAAAAAAATCATAGACACTTAACATACGTAAGTATAAAAAAATGTATAGTAATACACAAACAAGTTAAAAAAAAAAAATGATATCAACAATTTTTTATTCACTATTTTCTATAATTTACAAGTATGTGGCTAAATTGATCAGGAAAAATAACCCATTAACCAATATAAAAAAAATCTTTATGTAATCCCATCTATGATTAATAACCAATAACTAGAAGATTCTCGTGCATTATTGTAACTTTTTATTTTGCGTTTTAAGACGTTTTTAAAATAGAATTATAAATCCAAATCCAGTGAATTGAATTTATTTAAACACAGTTTTTTTTCGCATAAAATTACACGATTCAGGATTTTTTCATTATAATACACATTTCGATAATCAGTTCTATTTTATCAAAGGATACACGTTTTCGTACTATTAGGTATTATTAGATTACACAGGTTTAATATTATATAACATAATATTTTAATATATTTTGTAGTTTTACGAAAATTAGGCGACAACCACACGACCGGTAGACGGGCTATATTATATTATAATGTATATTTTACTTGTTGCCAATAAGACGTAGGTCTATATACTAAATAATCAATAGGTACAGAATATACCAACTGAACGCGCCGGACGCTTTAGAAAAAAAAAAAAAAAACTTTAAAAAATGTACGTAATGAAAAATTTATTGTAAGCGGTTGTATACCTATAGGTACATACAGAGAAAGACATAATATTGAATTTGAATAGATACCTACAGTTAAACAAAAATCGCATTTTTGCATTAAGAATTTGTTACATAAAATCTTGTTCTACCTGAAGTAAATATAATTAAAGTAATTAAATAAATATTTTTTAAAGGGTTTTATTAAGTATAAACATACAATATAATGAAACGATCAAATTTATATAATATTTTTACAATAATACACATCTATCATCAACAGACAATATCATTATTACGTAAGATATCCATGTAAAAGGTAAAAAATATTTTAAATAGAGCAGTCTTGTTTAATAAAACGATGACATTTATTGACTTGTTCACCACTGAAGCGCCAACGGCAAATATATAAACGAAATCAATTATTAAATAATACCTACCTACATACCTACTAACCTACCTATAAAAATATATATTAATAACTAGTATTTTTTACATAGCATTTTGTGCGGTAGAAATAATATGAGTCAACTAATTTAACCTGCGGTTAAGTACCTACCTATCTGACATGATTTTAATACATATAATATTTCACACACACTCACCTGCTGTTTTTATTTTATTTACCGTTATTATAATATTATCGTTTAATAATATATTTGTATATGAATATGAAACCTCTGAGCAGTGGTACCTATTAGTAATTTAAATTGCACTTGCATATTATTATTATCAGTCAAAACGTAATAGCTGCAAGTATACATTATTATAACTATTATATTATGTACTTAGACTATAATATTAAATATGGGCACAAGGTGAGTATTTTCAAAGTGAAGACTTTATTTTTTATTGGAATGTATTAACATTCATGATAATAATTTTTACATAACTTGAAATATCTATAAATCATTATAAAACATTTTTGATAAACACGTTTTTACTATTTTTATCGTAAACAACATATCTACCTACACTTTTAATTTCATGTTCTTGAACAAATAATCTACTGGAAATATCAATATGTAAAAATCGTATTTTTAACAAATAGGTAATTAATTTTACATTCTACTACTTAAAAGTTATAAATGATTATGTAGGTCTTTATTCAAAATTCAATTTTTATATAAAAGTATGTTGTTTCCATAAAATTATAAGAAAGGTAACAAATAGTATGTTTCGTTGAATATATGCTGTATTAATGTATTATCATAATTTTAAATTTTATTATATAGAAAAAATATGAGTATTCACTGTTAAAATAATTGTATATGATTTGTAAAATGAATACCTAGGTACTTACGTAACGCATTCTGATATTCATAAATCCATAATAAATGAAAAATAATATACTACCTATGTGTCTACCAGAGTGGTTTTGTTTTAAACACGTGTATAAACATGTTTAAAATAACTAAATAAAAAATAATTTTCAATTTGTTTTAATTATTTAAAACAGTTGAATAAAACAATAACAAAAAACAAGTGTTTAAAACAAGAAGAAAAAGAAAATTTTAGCTTAATTTTAATTTTTTAAAAAAAATTTATTTTATTCGCACCACATATTATTATATTCCTATGTATATCAAATTAAATTATATTTTATGATTTTATACAACACATGAAACAACCTGGTGTTTATTTTCTCAAGAAATTTATAGCAGAAAAGAAAAAGTTAAAACTTTAAAATGATGTCCATAAATAACTGTTTTAAACAGCACAAAAAAAAAAACCAAAAAACAATACATCTATAACTATGTTTAAAACAAAAAAAAAAAACGTGTTTTTTCCAACTCTGCTACATAATGATTATAGGTAAATAGTAAACACTAAATATTAACTTGTTTGGAGAAAACCTGTCTTTCTATAAGTAACACAATACGTTAACATTATATTATTACTTATTAACAAAATAAATTATAATATTTATACCTGTAATTAAATAATAACATATATTAGTCGGGTATTTCGGTCGCAAGTGAAGTTTAAATTAGCCTTTTGCAATTTTAGGGTTTGACACACCTACAGTTATCGGTTAGGTTAGATATAGTGTACATTCTATTTCTGTACACAATGCGATGCCAATATAATTTCTGTCATAGTACTCACTACTGACACTACTCGTAGTATCGTTCCCTTCACCTGCGCGGAATGGTTTTAACTTTTAATAGGCCCTCGCCCCTCACCGCGTATAGACTATACATGTGGTAGGAAGGCCGACAGTTTGGAATTGTTCCTATATTATAGTGGTAGCCCGTAGGATCTAAACTGTTACCCTGTTCGATGACATGACTCAATAGTCAATACTACAGTGACTGTGCTTGTAGTAGGTACACATTTGACATTTCTACTCTTTGTGAGTCTCGCGATACCTGTATTCATCATTAGTACTTAATAAACTTTATTACTTTTTTATTGTGCATAAAATTATAAAATGAACCGAGTAGTGTATACTGTAGAGTTGATATTACTATGCAGTAAACATTTTGTTTTTTACAATTTAATGCTGTGTACACAATTTATTTTTATTGGAGTGTTAAATTTTCAGTGATCGAAAATCGAATTTATATATGATACTTAAGAGGTATTTTTTTCAATATTATTAAAACATGTACATTTTTTTGACTTTCAAAAGCTTATTCTAAATGATTTGAGTATTATTTACCGTGTAGGAATATCAAATAATATTAATTTCTAAAATAGTATATAACGCGCTATCTAGCGTACAATTTAACTTACCTTATTGAAAATTCATGTGTCGTATAGGTAGCAGGACACATTCTGAAATTTGACCAATAATAATATTAATATTATATTATTATTATAACTATGGTATGTTAAAATTATTATTTATATTTTCAAGACAGACATGAAAGTTCAATATTAGAATACGGGAGTTGTTAAGATGAAAAATACTCATATTATTTTATATTTTCATGGTAAATGATAAATGTTTTATTAAAGTATCTACGATTACAGAGAATCTATTGTATTCGATGAGATTTTTATTATCTTTCCTAGTGGAAACTGTAGTGCTATATTGATAACAACTATAATACCTAAGTATTTAAACGTTGGTTTTTCAACATCAGTTATACTTATCGTATGGATAATATTTTTAAGAGGTTTTTTCCAGTTGTTTATGTAAGTGAGATTAAAATTTACTGACAATGATTTAACTGTTTTTAAAAAACTCGGAAACTCATTTGTTCTAAAATAACGTTTTATCGTTATTTTAAAAATCATAACAATAAATAATGATACTGGGATGAAAAGTGAAATAACCAACGGTGCGAATGACTTATACTATCTTGTCTCTGCTGCAGCAATGATGTACTTACATTTTACGGTAGAAAGGGAAATATGGGTGATGAATTTACTCTTGCTTTTTTTTTTTTTTAATTGATTTTGAAATTCCAATAAATAATAAATTCATAGATTAATGATATTCTTATAATGCAGAATAAAACATTAAATCGTAATAGTTAGCTATATTTTGTCTACGAATGTCAACAAAACAATAATAATTAATACTAAAATCTCAAATGCTTAATGGTAATTCTAAAAAAATTTTCTATGAGTTATTCAAAACTAATGCATTATATTAGAATAAAGTAGGTATACTTATTTATTAGGATAATTATAGCTTGAGTGTCCGATTATTTGAACGATCATGCACGGGTTAAAAATAAAGAATTTTTACTTAATGGGCATGCTCTTATTGGTGTATATCACAAAAATATCAAAATTTTGCCAGATGATTATTAATGAAAAAATCTAAAAATAGAAAATTAAAATATGCCATATTATATATTATGCTAATGACAATAATGACTACAATATATTTTTAATAAGTAATTTATTTAATTTTCGTAAACAAATATCAGAAAGAATCCAATTTATCATAGTGTTAAGGTGACTTAAGGTTGGAAAGTGAAGCGGAGATCTCTTCGAATAAGTGAGTTCTAGATAAATACATATCCATGAATCCCTTTACTCTGAGTCAAGATCCTAATTATGTCACTTTGTTACAGTATCTTGTTTTTTCCTATTACGAAGAAAAACATTATAATTTTAAAAATATATATATATAACGTACGCTGTCCGTTATTTTGACTCTATAGTTAACTCATAACAATAACAAAAAAAAAAAAAAACGATTATAAAATTACTTTAGGTACCGTAAAAAATAAACAAATATTGACGTCAATGAATTGCATTTCGACGTGCCAATGCGTGTGTCAATATAATATCGTGGTCACGACATTGAAAATAAATATAGATATAGACACCTAGTTATAAAATATCTAACCTACGCTGCTGTTATTGTTTTATTGTTTTAATAATCACCGGAAAATGTAAAAAGCTACACAATTATCTACAGTCTATCTACAACCATTGTTATTAGTATTGTAAAATTATAATTTTAAAATATAATAAAACATCCATGACTTAATATTTTTTTAAATTTTCGTTTAATGTCAAATTTCAATAAAATGTAATATTATAACAATAAAATTTAATTTTTTTATTTTTATTTTCACATGGAAATTCATATATTAAAGTACAACCTATATTATTATAGGGTGTATATACGGGAAAAACGATTTGACTGAACAATAAAATTGAAAATACACATAGATAAAATACCAACACCTACACGTTTACGTACGGATGTGTAATATTCGATGATAATATCATATCACGATAAATAAAACATCGTTATACTTACTTATATGTATTACATACATATTTATATTAGTTTTGAGACATTATGTTTATTTTGTGTCAGATAAGCAACTATAGCGGTGAGACATTTGCCACATAGATGGATCACCATGAAAAACTGTTGTGTAGACATAAATTCATACATAGTACCTATATTATTATATTATGTACTTATAGAAACCCTTCAATGTCGCAAAAAATGGGCCCTTTATTGAACAATGACTTAATATATTATTATATCGAATTTACATTATATACACTGTTATAGAACATGAATATACTATATGTAAATTAATACTTAATAGCCTATAAGTATACGTATATTTAATTATAGTCTATTTCACAGTATAATATTGGAGTGCTAAAATACGCTTAGCAATCATGATTTCACGCAGATAATCTTAAACAATATTATGTTAGATTAAGTTAAGTTGGAACTTATTTATAAGTTATATATATATATATAGGATGTAAGAACGCGTTATTAAAAATATATTATTGTATAGATATAGCTGTTTTTCAAATTTTCATTTTTTTTTCATATTTTTAAAACAACTTAATAACTAATTATAATGGTGATTTTTCGTGTGTATTTACAAAATATAAAGTTATGGATGTATATTATTTAAATTGTGTATTATACGTGTACTAACTGAGGAGTTTTAGTTTTTATTTTTTTACTAGTCATCCATCTCTAACAAATGTTAAAAAAATATATTCATACATACTTTTATCTATAATGTATAATGTATACCTCTTTCTCTCTTTCAATATATATATATATCTACATAGATGTTTTAAAGTTTTAAGTGTATGACATTTGTAACTAACTTAAAAACTTTCAATTCGAAATTCATATAATTATGTAAAGGTCTTCAGGAATGTAACCTTCTTAATATATTATCTTGTAAGTTGTTTTAAATATTCAAGAGTTAAAAATTTAGTTATTAAAATTATATTAGATTAGAATTTGTTTTAACAAATATTTTATTCATCGTCTTTCAATTTATGTATATTTATATAAATACATTTTTGTGCCTTAATGAAAATACAATTGGAAATATCACTCACTATTTTAATTATTAATAATACTTTGAATGATTGTTTATAAACAAAGTATAATTTTGAGACTAAGTTATTTCATTATTATTTTAAATTTACTAAATAAAATAATAACTCTATTATAATAGGTAATAATAAAAGAGAGAAAAAGTTTTTTCTATAATATTTTGAATACTTATTAATCTAGCATAATTTCATTAATTATTTAATATTATTACTATCAGTACATGCATAATAATATAGTAATTTATTTTTATGTAGGTGTCAGTTAATAAATCAAACTTAATTTTAATAAGAAAACACAACAAGTTCAAAGATAAATATATTTTTTATACCTTTCATTTATATATTTAACTAAGTGCTATAAAAATACAAGATGGAATTCAAATGTACTTTTTTCTCGTTATAATAATATAATTTTATAGTATTAATCAAGTATATTTGATCAATATTTAAAGTATAGAAAGTTAGTAAATTATTCTTATTATTACTCGTAATAATCAACAATTGTTTGGAACTCATTAATAACGTCCAAGAAGGATATTACCTACATAATAAAGGATTCTAAAATAAGTAAATGAAAATTAACATAAAAAACAGATTCTTATTATTTTAATATAGTTTGATTTTGTTCGAAGATTTTACCAGAAAATGACTATACATATTATATTTATGAAACACAAATGGTAGGTATATTTTGATATACGTTTGACGTTGAATATTGTAAAAATATATTAAATCGTGACATTTGTTTTTATCATCAAACTTGAATTTATAAAAATAAAAATAGTAAAAACACTAACATTCATAGGTACATTTCATAGTTTTATATACTTTTTTGAAGTGTTATTTATTTATATTTGTTTTATTCTGTTTTTTTTCTGAAACTTTATTTTGATAATTAATTTTATACAATGGATATCAAATTGTTGATTTAATACAATGTATTATATTGATGCAAACAACATTTTTGAACGATAAAAGTTTATAATTTTTTTAATCGAAAACATTACTATCAATCTATGACTTATACACATTATGTATAAATATATAATATACTAGATGACACAGCAACCTTTCATCGAGTATTTTTTTAAATCAGAGTATGAAAAAATTTTAAATGTATTTGTTTTTTGCCATCTATAATAAATGTTTTGTATTAAGTATGAAATGTACCTATGTATATATTATAGTATCATACTGAATGGTTTAAACCTATCCTACTAAGTTACCCGAGTCGAATATTAGCGTAATCAATTAAACTATTCGTTTAAAAAAATACACAGCAACACAAAATATACATACATAATTTGGTTTTAATCATAACAATGGTAAATAAATTAAGTGCCATCGAGAAATTTACAATTTTTAAATTTTATATTGAATTATCGGAAAGTATAATTTTAATAAGGGCATCTAAGAAGTCGTGTACACAGCATTTTCTAAATCAATAAGTATAAGCTCGGGAACACAGATAAAATAAAAAAGGTGATTCACCGTGAAAAATTGTTTTACTCTTTTTATTGAACTCAAACTATGTATACGTAGAATCATTTTAATAAAAATACAACGTTATTAATACGTAGAAAAAAGATGAATAATAATAATAAAAGTATTTATTGGTTTATAATGAATCATGATCTATAAGACTATAAACATCGAATAAAACATTTTCCTCGGGGATTTTATATGATATTTGGTGTGTATAAAAGATCAAACAAAGTACAAATTAAAAAAAGGAAAAATTATATTACCTGTTTATGTAGTCAGATATTTATTGTGTTAATTAAAATAATACTATTTGCCGTTAATTATATGTCATGCCGTTTGGAATGTAGGGTATATTTTGCACTCAATGAGAAATAATTGTCAGTTTGTTATTTGTATGTATTATTAAATTATTAAATTATTCAAATAGTTTTGTACTTCGGTCAATGATATGTATAGTTGGAAATTAAAAGGATGCAAGTATTAAACAACATGCTCTATGACTAAAATTCAAATCATGAAATATCTCTGTAAAAATGCACCTTGCGTGTTAATGTATTTACTATTTAGTATTTAACTATCATTATATTTATTAAATCAGAAGTAAAAATGTTTCACTTAAAAAAAAAAAAATCAGTGGAAATATTTTCTAAAATGATTATTACCCTTTGTCTATTTTTTTTTTTTTTAGTTTATGAATTTAATTTATTGATAGATAAACCTTCAATTTCGCAATTGTTTTAATAATTTTTTTTTTTCAAAATATTAAAAATATCAATATTAATTGTTTGATTTACTTGTATTATTTGCACGTACCTATTTATTATATATATAATATATAAGTTGTCATAATATGTCGTTTATATAATCTCCATACATTTAACTAGGTATTGGTCATGTAAGCTATTTGTATGTATTTTTCCTTTATATTTCTATGGTTCGTTTTACATACTTATTCTATTGACTTATTCGATTTTTGGAAATCATTTATTTCTATAGCATATTATAATACATTTATACGTAAAATAATATTTCAAAAGTAGGTGGATACTAAAATAAAACTTATTGACGATTGATTCAATATGTTTCTCTAGGAAAAAAAAGTTACAAAATCTATTCTTTGAAATTCTCCTCTTCATGTGAAAATGCTCATGTGCCAATAATAATTTATTTAAATTCGGCTTAACATAATTATATTCTTTTAAAAAAATTTTCAGTGGAAATGGACATAATAATTTATAGAATTTGACTGTTTAGACTTTAGACGTGCAATTTATTGCTGATAATACATAGTATTTTTCGGATATCTTCGATCTTTGGTATTATATAATATATATTCTACAAGCAAATCAATTATTGATAAAAAAAAAACAAATATTGATGTAGTAGAAATGTAGAATCTAAAAAAAAGATTTATCCTCAATACTCGTGGTTTTACCAATCCATTTGTAGGATAGCTTATTGTGTAAAAAAGGTAGATATAGTTATTGATTTTACAAGGCTTTTCACAGAACATTTGAATTCAAATGACAATATTTAAAATCTAATAAATTTCATGAAAGGTATAAATTAATTGAATTTACAAATCTCTTCAATAGTAGTATTTACTCATTATAGACCCAAAAATGTGATGGTTGATAATATATGATACCATTGATATCTATATCCTATATCAATACATTTATGTGAAAATATTCATCTTGAGTAAAGCAATAAATTAAATGTGATACAATGTTTATGTCGTTTTTAATAAAAATGATCAAATAATAAATATTTATCTGATTTAGTCAATATAATTTATTTTTATCAATCAAGTCAAGATTTTCTAAAATTTCTAAGAAATAAGAGCCATAATTTCTGTACTACACTGAAAACCGTGCCTTTTATCGTTGAAAGTTATATACTATATACAGTAAATTGTTTATTATCTATATTCAACTGTAGTGTTTACCTTATATAATAATATTCTATTATATTTATGTATTTTTTAAAAATGACGCGATGGTGTTAAACGACTACATTTATGCTTTCTGAGATGGAAAATTTGAATACGATTCCTATATTATTATTGTTGTTATGGGATAAGGTTATTAATTAAAAACTGAGTTTCTGACTTGAACAGACGTTGTTTCTGCAGCGGTAGTTTTATACTTTTCACAATATTTCAATTGTCCAGTCGACCTTTTCATTCTGTTAAATCGACACGAGAACTTAGTTATGTAATTTAATATATTTTATATTGTACCTAATTATTAGTTGTACTACAATGGACTTAATAATTGCACTAAATGTGCATTTATTTTTATCATAAATTATCGTTATTATTATCATCGTTGTAAATATGTATATACTATGAGTATATGTTTATATGTAACGTTGTTATATATTATATATTATATCATATTTAAGATAATAATAATAAGTACTCACGATCGTGTTATATGACCCTTATCTATATTTCTCAGCACGTTCTTAAAATACTAAAATATAATAGGTATCATCCTCTTCCTATATTATTATAACTGGTCACTATATATTTTTGTCCCTCTCTAACTTACATACATTAGCCGGATTATTGTTTATCGCTACAGCCACGGTACTATACTAGGTCAAATAAAGGGGTAATGAGGTAATGAGGTTTTAAAAATATGAGTTTTCATATCCTAATATTATAATATATTCATATGCGTAAACAATATAATGCCATATAACCTAACACATAATATAGACGCTATATAAACTATAATCATTTTGCTATGAAGTATAAACTAACAATATTTTTAATATTAATATTATTATGGTTAATAATTTGGTATGAGTGGTTAAGTTTTAATTTTATACATAAAAAACTGATCTAAAAAAAAAAAATGTTCACTATAATAGGTATATTGGAATATTCTCTATTGATATTTATTAAAATTGTCATTTTTAATTGTAATTTAATTTAAATAATATATTTTCAATCAAATGTTATATACTATTATATACGGTGTTAATATATATATATTTTTAATTTTGAAACAGTATATCATTATTGGTTGATTAATTATTTAAACATAATCTTACAAAGAAAAAAAACAAAATCATTTTTATATAAAATATATACTAAATAACTAAGGAAAATCTTTAAAGATAAAAAAAATAAGTTATAATAACAAAATTTTGTCTAAAATAGACAAAAAAATCTCACACATTTTTTTCTTCTTTAAATTTGATTTGATAATATATATATATATATATATTTTTATCTTATAACTTTCAATATAAACTATTATAGTTCAACAATTATAATATACAATATTTAGAGTTTAAGCGAGATAATAAGATACAATATGTATGAATAACAGGTTATTTTCTTAAATTATATAGTTGATAGTATTACAGTGGATAACTTATTTTAATTTTAAGAAGATAGATAGTCGTAATTAGAAGTGGATTTAATTAAATAATGTGATTAGAGGAAATGATTATTATACATTAATAATGGAATTGGCTCGAACCTTTGGTCATTGGTGTTATATACATTTTGTTAGAAATGAATTGAGGACCGTTATAAGAAAGGAAATTAGAAGGTTAATGACAGCATATTGAGGTCAGAAATAAAATTAGATAGGATTTGTTTAAGATGAATTTGAATTGTTGTTGTTTTCGGTTGTTTTCGCATAAGTTTTCTTTTGATAGGAGGAGGAATGAATAGGAGGTTTACTAGATTATTTTTAAATAATATATTTAACATTTGAATATTTAATATTTCTGCTTTGTAATTATATTTTTAAATCAGAAATAATTTATTCCACTCCAATTTTTTAATTATGACATGATTATGATTTTCAAATTTACTGTCATATAATTTAATGAAACACAAAATACTTTTAACGTACTTAAACAAAACTAAAAGGGCTGATTCTATTTGCCTTTTGTTTATTTAGTTTATAATTAGCATTTATTTGCCCTAACAAACAAAAAGCATTATGTAGCATAATTATCAATTACTTAAGAAAAAAAAAAAATAAATTGTATTATTATAATTGAATATAGTTGTAAAGGTACGTGTTAAAATGATCATTCTCTACACAAAAGAATAGTTAAAGGCAGACTTGGCGCCTTTTACATCTTTCTAGTAGACAATAGTTGGTTTTACTATAGATTTAATATATGGTTATACACATGATGATTATGTTCTTTTGTCAACAATTCTAAATGGAATTGTTAAAACTATAAACGAGTAAAATAAATAATGTAAAACAAATAATATTGTTTATGGTGTTTTATGTATTTTAAGTTAATTAATTATTAACAATTAAAAATGGTTTAGAAACATGAAAAGGCTTGCAAACAGTAAACAATTATACTTATCATGTTATAGTATTTTCATTTAATCATAGTTCTTAGATCTCCGTTCATGAGATATTGTAATCTGTAAGTGTTATATCAAGAATAAAAATATAGAATGATCATAAAAATATTATAAAAAAAATATATTTTAAATTAATTTGAAATAAAACTATAAACAGTATCAAAATAAATTACAATATGTTGTATTTAATCAATATTGCGTATTTTAGGAAAGCATTGTTTTAATATAAAATACGTTTCTAAAAAATATTAATAACAATAGGTTAATACATCAGTAGGATTTTCAATAACCTACATATCAAATTGAATACTAGTTAGTATATGTATTGATTAAAATTATTTCAATATACATTATTTATAAATTATAGAAGGTTCGATTTTATACAAAATATCAAATTTACAATTTTTTGGTCAATTGTTTAATAAATTTTATATTATACTACAAAGTAGTTAATTGATTTTTTTTAAATTATTCAATTAAAATATTTGTGCAATATACAGTATATTTATATGTTTACAGGTATGTTTATTAAATTGTTAATTTTAAAATGTAACCACATTGATTTAACAAAAAAAAAAAAAAAAATATAAAAAACCATAATAATTAAATGTTATGAATGCAATGTATAATCACTAAAGTACAAATCAAAACTAAAAATATTTAAACAAAATTTTTTTTGCATTGTATTTTTAAAAAATTTTGATATTAAAATTATTTTTCTAGATTAATAACTATTAAATAATAAATACATATTAAAAAATAATGATAATAAATATTATGTATGTCATATTTTGTGTGACTTTATGTAATGCTAAAAAACATTGAAATTTCAACAAATACTACTGTTTACAACTCTATGTACAGGAATAACAAATTATTAATAAAAAGTAAAACTAGGCATATTGTAAATAAAAGTTTTCTAATTGATAGTTTAAAATGGATTTTTCAAAATTACATTTATTGAGTAAAATGTAGTCTCTCTGTAATTTTTTGTACACATTCGTCGAATTATTTGACTAAACTACCAACAAAACACTAAATGGCCGCTAAGGTAAGTCAAATAATGTGTCGATTTCAATATGTTTTTAATAATAATAAAATAAAAACCATTTAGGTGTTACTATATTAATTTAAAAACGTTTTTACAGTTCATCATCTCGCCTTGCGTTTGCCGCTCAATACCCGCCCCAGCTTACAAGCCAGCTTACTCCGCACCGGCTTACTCCGCACCAAAGGCTTACGCCCCAGAACCCACATACGCACCCACACCGTACAACTTCGAATACAGCGTAAACGACCCACACACCTACGACGTGCACAGCCAATCCGAATACAGTGACGGAAACGGTTACGTCAAAGGAACCTACAGCCTGGTCGAAGCCGACGGTTCCATCCGTACCGTCGAGTACACCGCTGACGACTACAACGGTTTCAACGCCGTCGTCAAGAACGAAGGTGGATACAAAGCTCCTTCATCACCAGCCTACAAGCCAGCATACTCCGCCCCAGCCTACTCCGCACCAGCTTACTCTGCACCAGCTTACTCCGCACCGGCCTACAAGCCAGCTTACAAACCAGCATACTAATTTATCGTAAACCGACTCTCTTCTACATCTTTGGGCCATCGTGATCATATTGAACCGTGGCTTAAAACTCAAACCAAGTCGTATTAATATACAATTGATACGAGCTATGTATTTATTCTGTAAATAAATATAACAATGTGTATTTATTGAAAATTTCTATTTGTTTTATTTCAATTCTTCACTACCTTACATCCCTGCTAAACACGAACTCTATAATATTAAAAATAATTTAATTATATTATTTAATAAAATATTTTATTTATGTGTCTCGACTTTTCAGCAGAGAATATGCTTGAATTTTGATAGCTATTCAAAATTTAGTCTAGTTTTTATTTAGGGAGATCATAATAAAAGATCATATAAAATAAACTAAAATACAGAGACTATTTTACTCAATAAATGTATATTTTGAACAAACTTTATAGTAATATTTACATTAGCATTATACATTTTATGATGTTTGTCTCATGTAAATCGAAACTTATGTATTGAAAGAATATTAGAATTTCTTAGCGTAAAATAATACTACTTACTGTTTATCTTAGGAATGAGTTAATCGGGTTTTATTC
>NW_020271096.1:984271-995782 GCF_002803265.2 Melanaphis sacchari | reverse complement strand
TATTACGGTTACACCAATACATACCTACGACTGCACAGCCAATCGAATACAGTGACGGAAACGGTTACGTCAGGAACCTACAGCCTGGTCGAAGCCGACGGTTCCATCCGTACCGTCGAGTACACCGCTGACGACTACAACGGTTTCAACGCCGTCGTCAAGAACGAAGGTGGATACAAAGCTCCTTCATACTCCGCACCAGCCTACAAGCCAGCATACTCCGCTCCAGCCTACTCAGCACCAGCCTACTCAGCACCAGCTTACTCTGCACCAGCTATCTGCACCGGCCTACAAGCAGCTTACAAACCAGCATACTAATTTATTGTAAACCGACTCTCTTCTACATCTTTGGGCCATCGTGATCATATTGAACCGTGGCTTAAAACTCATACCAAGTCGTATTAATATACAATTGATACGAGCTATGTATTTATTCTGTAAATATAACAATGTGTATTTATTGAAAATTTCTATTTGTTTTTATTTCAATTCTTACACTACCTTACATCCCTGCTAAAACACGAACTCTATAATATTTAAATAATTTAATTATATTATTTAATAAAATATTTTATTTATGTGTTTCGACTTTTCAAGCAGAGAATATGCTTGAATGTTGATAGCGTACTATCAAAAATTGAGTCTAGTTTTTATTTGGAGGGAGAGATCATAAGTAATAAATTCAGAATATATCATCTTTAATAATTAGAAAACTAAATGAACTGATGATTAAAGAGAACAGAGACTTGGTATTTATGCTAAAAATCCATCACATCATCCCTTCTATATGTATGTGATCAGCAATTTAAAAAGCAGCGAATGTATGTAACGATTAGACAAGAACCGGTTCGGGCGTTGACACTCGTTAGTACATTTCATTTTTATTAATTTGTGTTTTAATAATTTAAATTTAGTTCAAGTTCATTTAAATTATAAATTATACTTACGTTCACACTTTAATAATACACTTTTATTGGAATCTTGTAGCACTCATTAACCGACTTAAGTTTACAATTATATATTTAATCCTTTCTTGAATGTTGGTAATGAATAATGATCATATAATGTATTTTACTCATGGTTTTCTGATATCTTTTAAATTTTCGATTCAATCCAAGGATAAATTTAAAATGTTTACGAAAGCCATATATTTTCTATCTACGTTTTTTTCTTATCTTATTTTTACTTAAATTTTTGGTTTAGATCAAAGATCTTTTAATAAAAGTCATTAAATGAGTTTAAAATCCGTATATGATATTTGCTATTATTAATTTATATAATATTTTTGAAACTCAAAATATGTTATAGTTATCACTTTAATTTACGATAATGTACTATTATGTTATTTAATGGTCATTTACATTATAATATCTAATTTTCATTTTTAAATACCAATTAAAACCATAAATTTCTGTGTTTTGTTTTTGATTTTTGCAACAAATTTTAAATGTGTAGGTACATTTAAATATATATTTTGTGAATAAGTTAATCTTTACAAAATGGAAAATAAAAACACAAAAATTCATTTAGTCACTATTTTTATTGATGAAAAATAATAAATTGAATAGAATAAAATATTGAAATTTATTAAATTTATTTTCAGAAAATAAAATTTTAATACGGTTTACACAATAAAAGTCAAATATAGTTATTTAATTTTTATATTTTATGAAAATTCGTTAGTTTACAAAGTATAATTTTTTCATCTGGTGATAATTTTGTTTTGTATACCTTAATTCAAATGATTTAATGAACTTATTAAGAACATTTTATATGTAATTTGTTATCAATTAATTTAAGAAAATTTTAAACCATGGGATGAGCATAAATTTTTCTAAGTCGAACTTTATCAGTCACTGACCCATTTTAGACAAGAATTACAATTGTAATAATTGTAATAATTCAATTTTTGATTATACCATATTTTTCTTATGATTCAGATAAATTATTTAAAAGAACAATAGTTTTTGTTTACATAAAAATATAATATATTAAAATAAAAACAATAGCTTACAGGTATAAAGTACTTATCGTAGCATAAAAATTATTTGGCAAATCTCATTATTTTCATGAGTCAGAATGAATACAAAACATGTAGCAAATTTTATTATGTTTATACTTTTAATAAAACCTAGTAAAAAATATCTTTGTAATTTGTATACTTTTCATTTAGTTAACATTATATTTTATTAAAATTAAATTACATAAATCATAGAAGTAATTATTTTTCTTTGTATTTTTGTTTTTTTGTCTATTAATATAAAAAAAAAAAATGTGTCAAATTTAAAAACAAAAAAATATTATTTATACAATTTATTTATTTAATTTAAGTTAATCTACTAAAATATTTAGGATTTATTAATAGTTTTTTTTTTTTAAATAACTATATTTTTTATTTCATGAAAAATTATGATTTAACTTGAACAATTTAAATAAAAGAGTACCCATAAGAAATGTGGAATAAATCATTTAATTTTACAATAACGATTAAATTGTTTTCAAAAATTTAAATTTAAATTTATTTATTTTCATTGTGTTAATAGTTTGATATATAAAAAAAAAAATTATATGTATAAAAGACATGTATATAATATTTACAAACATAGGTATCTTGTAATATTTTCTTATCAAAAGATTTTAGGAATAATACCCAAACAATTTAGTATATTTAATAACATAAATTAGCTTCTTCAAAGGAAGTTATATGTTTTGATTTAAAAAAAATGTGATGCGTCTTAGAAATTTATGATATATATATATATATAATTTAAATCTATAATAATTGTCATATCTAAACTTTATAAACGTTGATAAACGCTTTAAACTTAAAAATTATATGAGATTATTATATATTTTTTCAGTGTGTATTACATATTATTATGGTTTTATAAAAAATGACGGTTGTAAAAGTGATGCTGTATTATTGTCGTCAATGTATTTATTATATATGTGTTGCATTTCATTTCAAAAATAATCAATCTTATGAATCATTTAGTTCTAAATAATTTTGACGCAAAAAAAAAATTAAAATATCTATCGAAGAAAAGATAGAAATAATTAATGAACTCATTATCATTGAATGGATTTATTTTTAACTCGTTATTTTGTCATTGAAGACTTTAAAAATTTACAAAAAAATAATAATTTTATTAAGTATTTTTAATAATACAGTATGAATGTGTGATTTAGTATGATTAAACATTAATTCATAGTTATAGTTTTAAATCATCAATAAATACATTTTAAAAAGTCACTATAAAAACTAACCTTAATAATATTACAATAGACATTGCGTTTTTATTGATTTGTTTTTATTAAGTTGGTTTTGATTTATTATACCTTTTTTTTTTAAAAAAAAAAAAAAAATTGACAATAATATCACTAACAAGTTTTTAATTTGAATTGTATATTATATATAGTTATAAAAGCTAGAGGAATGTTTTTCTTTTCTTCTCAGCACTCAACAATATTAACAAAGTGTCTATAGAATTTTTCGAGCTTACTAAAAGCTCACCCAAGAGTAGATTAATCAGTTTGCTTTATGACTTAACACAAGAAGGATACAAACATTTTCAACTTCTATCCGTATGTCGATAAAATCTTTTTACGAGCTTTTGGGAAACTCAAGTCTATCTTAAAAGTTTTAAGCTGAATCTCTTGTGGTCTAATTTTATCAACAAAATGATTAAATTTAGCATAATATTAAAAAAAAACTCATTTCCTCCCACTATAATGTATTTATTTTTTTTAATCTGCTAAAAATCTAAATATATTAAGCAATAGAATATGATTATTTGTATTAATTATTCGAAGCTTTTTTGTAAACACTTCATATTTTTAAATTAATAAAATAATAAAGTTTAAATATTACATGAATAACTTTCATTGAAATTGTTAGACCTTGTACAAACCTATATATTTTATTATATTTATTGACTTTCATAATTATTAATTTTGTTAATAGATTCATTATATGTACACATTTTATATAATAAATGCAATAGGTGTGTATTTAATGTAATTATGTCAATAAAATATAATTAGGTATAATCCAAAAAAAAAAGTTGAGTATTGTTATAGTTTTACACAAATTAAAATATTATTAATATAATCGATTTGTTTATAGTGGTAAATATCACTGCTAGTAAAATTAAGAATAAAAATATCTAAAAGCAATGCCAAAATTATGACAATATTACAATACTACCTAAATAATTTAACATAATATGTGACACAGTTAAACATGAAAATTGACAAATATGTGAACATAATATTTATATTAAGTAGGTACCTTATTTGTAGAATACATATATATATATATATATATATATATGGCACACGTATATTATATTCATCTTCTGTGTCAAATATTAAGTAAGCTTTATGTTAATGCAAAATGTACGGATGATATATTATAGCTTGTTTTAGTGCAGTGTGGTTATGGCATGTTCAATAAGTATAAGAATATATATTATATATATATATATATATAATATGTACATACATATTTATTATATATATAAATTATATAAATTATATATATTATATAACATAATATATTGAAAAGACGAGTAATATGATCATATTTTATTATATAGATACAAAATTATATTAATTTATAAAACAATCCATAACAATATTGTAATATAAATTGTTTTTTGTCACAAAGTTTTCATTATGAGATCGTTAGTTATTAAATATACAATTGACTAAAAAAATAAAATATTTTAAAAATGATAGTTAATTTTTTTGACTTAGCAATAATATTCTGAAATTATTATTTTATTGTTTTTTTTATTATTATTATTATTTGATTGATTGAGTTATTACAATGTTTTTTTTTTATGTTTTTTTTTTTTTTTATTATATATTTGTTTTGACAAATATTTTAGCGGTTTGCCCTTTAAAAATAAAAAACAACATAAAAAAAGGTCATGGGATGATTTGAACGAATGCAGTATTTCTAGGAGAATAAATTTATCAGCGCGATTGTCGTTGTTCACGTGCAACTTTTAATAACAACAACATCTGTTCTGAAGTTTTGCCGTATCGTCCATCTTTTCTTTCTCCATCTCGGCTTAACATTATTCCTTCACCAAAACTGAGAACCTAGAACTGAAAGTTTGTTTTGTGAAAGATATTATTATTATTATTATAGAAACATAAGTACTAAAGTTTATCCACGCACACCATGCAATGCTCATTTATTTTCATAGTCATATAATTGGCATTTTTAAGTATTAACTCAATAAATTGAACTCTTGGTATACCTATGGTATTATAATAATGATAAGAATAATATACTTCCACCGAGGTCATTGGGGTTGTTACGACTATTTAATTTTAATAAAATCACCCAATAATAATAAACTCTCGACAATTAACGACGGTAATGGTTTAAGCTTCAAATAATTCAATTATTATCAGGTTGTCTAAAAAAAAAAATATGAGCAAGGTGTATTAATGCACATTGTAATAAATTAATTGTCGTTTGACAGAATATAGGGATTAATATAATAATCGTAGGGTACACGGATGTAATTTAATTAATGGGGACTAATTGTAATATAATTCATGGCCGTTCGGCTTTTTGTATATAGTTTTAATATTAATAATAGTTATTGTATTATCTCAATAATTATTATAAATATTGAATACAAATAATAAATTTACTTTGTTATTTAATTTATTTTATCAATGTCTATGAAAACTTTTTCTAATTATATATAGAGTTAGAAATACGTTCAAAGTGGTCGTAAGGATAACACGATAATTAGGCCAAATTATTAAATAAATATTTCTTGTAAAATTTAAATAATTGTTTATATTTTTTAGTATATTATATTAAAATATTATTCTATTGTGATTTATTTTAACAATCCTTTTATTAAAAATTTGAATAATCTTATATCTCAATTCTCAATATATGCTAAGGTTCAAAAAATGTTTGGAATAAATAGGAATAATGTATAGGAGCCAACAAAACATAATAGAAAAACAAATATAATATATACCATCATTGAAGTCACATTATCACACAAACCAATAATTTTGTCAGAATTTAAGAAAAAATCTCAATTTCATACACTATATTTACTAAAATGAAATCATTTTTTTAAAATTGAGTTAATTATAAGCCTGTTCCAAAATAAATACATGTGTAGTTATATGTAATAATTGTATTTTGTAAAAAAGTCAATATGCCTATCCCATAAATTTAGCATGTTTTGTAGAATCACACATTCATACTATTATTTTAAACATATTTTTTATTGTTAAAGCAGAGAAAAAAATGCAATATCACACTTTATACCGTTGAACATTTCGACACTTTATTAGAATACGCCTTTTTTAAAATATATAACAATGCTAATGTAATGGAGTTGTTTATTGTAATGTATAAACACAATAAACGAATAATAAAATCCAATAAATTGTCTCAGCGTTTACAATAATCTCACCACATAGTTTGTTTGGAGTTGTTAGAAAGAAATAAGTAAATAAATAAATATTATTTAAAGTAATTATTGTGACCAAAGTAGGGAATGGTAAAAAACTTTAAAAATTATGTCAAAAATAAACATAAAAATATGAAATATAAACGTAGGGTGGTTTAAATTACACGATTACATTAACGAGGAAAAACTTTTCGATTATTTTATTGCATTGAAATAAACTAAAATGTTTAACTTAAATTATTTATTATGCAACCATAGATATTAATATATATATATATATATATATATATTTTATTAACATGTTTATTTCAAAAGAGTATTTAAGAATTTATGTTAAAAAATATGATTGTTACATAATATACAATAAGAAATTATCTACCGTGAAAAATGGCACATTGAATAATGACTAATAAAATAAAAATAACGTTATAAAAATAAACGTACATTAATTCCCAGGCTTACTGACAAAGGGACGCCAACGATTATAGTTTACACATTTTGTAACATGTCGCCATTACAATTAATTCAAACAATATAATTATAATATTTTCAAAACTTCTGTCAGGAAAATATTTTATATCATTATAATATAGCTATAGATAAACAGTTTTTATACGTTTATAATAATATTATGTTAGGATTATAAATTATTTTAACTTGTACAATTTAAATAATCGAATCAATTGTTTTACGTTTTATTGTCTTACATCCAAGATACGATTCTTATTTGAGTTTATTCTTTTTATTCTAAAAATTCACCTTAAGCTATGAGAAAGTACAATAAAAATAATATGCGCTGTAATGTTTTTTTATGCATGTTTAGACGAGTATAATGTGTAATCCGTAGTATCTATGCACAATACGTTGACAGTTTTCAAAAATCTCGGAACACCGGGATGAAGCAGTTGAAGATTCCTTGTGCTCAATTGAGTAAAAAGGTATATCATGTTAACTCTAGGATTTATGTTCTAAAATTACAATATAATATATGCAAAGTACATATAATGTGTTAAAACTTCTAACATTTTGTTGAACTTGTATTATCTTAACTGAAAATTATATTTTATTATATTTTATCTATAACTTTCAAAATAACAGTTATACTATTTATGTAAATAGTTCATGTTTATTACAATTTATGAAATGTAACACAAAGATTAGATATATGTAATATTATAGAGATTAACCTAAAAAGTAACAACACCTAAAAGGTTTTTTATTATAGTTAATTTTTAGAGATTTAATTTAGTTCAAAGTCAGTTATTATTTTCTTATACAGTTTTACAGTTAGTTTTTCTTTTGAAATTAACTAAATAATTTTTTTTTTTTTATATTTAATCCTATTTTATTAGTAATTACTGCAATATAATATGTACAATTATCATAGTTTTATTGATGTGGTTTCTAATAATAATTTATTTAAATAAGATAACAAGTACAAAACCATAATATTTTTTTCGTTGTAAGATTATATATGAGTAATTTATTTATGTTCGACAGTAAAACTTACTATTATATTATAATGACCGCTATAAAATATATCTAGATATAGAGTTCGTTAAATTAAAATAATATTTAACTATTCAAATGGTAAATTCTCAACGGTTTCGATATTATGGTACAATATAAATTATGCATAGAGCGAAACGGATGAGTATGATGACTGTAATAATAATAATTAACGTGTAACTTGTACATTTGAATTCTACAAATCTAAATAACCACCAATGTTGATTTAGTATACCTCACTAAATTTTAACTGTAGTAAATATCTGCTCAGAGTGTATCTTATTAATACAAACATTTAATTTTTCCATAATAACATAAACGATCTGGAAAGTTTTTGGTTAACAATAATAATTATTGATTGTAAAAATACACAAGAATATGGGACGTAAAAAACAAAGATTCTTTGAACGTTTCAAATTTTTAATAATAACATGAAAATAGAAACGCCTCAAAACTAAAAGCTACTTTTTACTTGGCCGAGTGTAGTTCATTTTACAGGATTTACAGCGATAATATTTATGCAATGTATAACATGTAAAATGTACAACAGCAGTAAACGGCGCTTTGATCAACGCTGTATGTAATATTATAACTAAGCGACCGTTTTTATTTTGTCGCGAGTAAAAATGTGCGAGATGATGCATCAAGATTGAATCGATTTTTAAATTAAGCGAATGCAGTTTATTTGAAACCGTAAGCTCAATGGAACAGTATTGAAAGGTCAAAAATAAGAAACATTCTGAAAAATCAGTGAGCTGAGTAATATAGTCTAACTATATAAACTAATAACTTATTTTGTACTTTCAAATAGTTAATGTAAATAATATTTAAAAATTAAAATTAAATCTTTTGAAATTAAATATACTCTAATTAGATGTATAATATAAATATAAAATTTTTATTTTTTAGAATATATAAAAAATGAAATAAAAACTTTACATAAAATAAACATTTCCGCCTTCGTTGGCTTACGAGCTTCAGAGAATTATTATTCCCTTTGTAATATAAATTACGACTGCGATTACAATTATTTTTACACATCAAATTGTATTATACATTTACAACCATTGGTGTAATTATTTGGGTGATCCACTCGATGTGCTTAACTAGTACTTAATGATTAACATAGTTTTAAAGAGTTAATGTAAATTTCGTATTATGAATTATAATTTAATAATTATTATTTTATATCAGCTTTGGATTACTCTGTAGAGTAAAATGTTTTTCAAGTATCGTATTATATTGTGAATAAAAAAAACAATCATGATATACAATGAACATAAATGATATATAATTTTAATTGGATTTTATGTATTTTAAAAGTATACCTAGTAGTTTTATATGATATAAACCCACAACTATTATAAATATATTATTTATTTATTATTATTCTATATGGACCAAAGTCCTATTATATAGATAAGTCGATAAGTCACTAGAAGTTGTTGAAATACATGTCAATATAAATAGAAAAAACACAGGATACAATGGTTTACATTTATAAATATATAATAGATACAATATTATATTAGAATACATGGTAAATAAAATAACGATAATTATTAAACAAACTAAAAAATATTGTAGTTGTCTACAGCTATTTTATTTATGCCCTATTTGATATGATATAACATTTAATTAGTTTAACAAATAAATCAAACCAAATAAGTAAATAAAAAAAATTAATAATTTAAATACTATAAATATTAATACGTTGGATCTTAAACTTAAATTAAACTTTAAATCATTGTCATTTAATATTATTTTGAGGAAGCTTTAAAATTATTATAAAAAGTCTGTAAGTGTTATTAATAAAATTATGTTCTAACACATAATACCTACTAGTATAATAAATAACAACAACCACCATTCTTGTTATATTTTATTAATTTCATTAATATATATAATATATATATATATTTTTAATAAATCATAAGTTTAAGTAAATTAAAACAAGTAAAAGTTGTTTCTTGTATCTTATAATTTATTTAAGCCGCAACTAAATAGTACAATATTTAGAAAAATAAAAACATTTTAGGTATATTTTCAGGAAAACTGAATATAGAAAATAATAAAAGATATTATTTCAAAAGAAAATTTTAATAAGTCTTTACACAGTTTAAATATACATTTTAATAAACATTTCTCAACACCAATAAAATTATAAATTAAACTAAACTTTTAATTTTAGCCTTTGGTTATATTCCGAATGTATTCATTGCTCTGCTCAGAATCTCAAATAAACATAAAATACGTAAAAATAAATAAATAAACAGTAAACATCAAAAAAAAAAAAATGTATAAAAATGTAATAAAATTATTAATTCATAACTATGAATACAAAACAGATGTATTCTATTTTTATCATTTTAAGTCAATCACATTAATGAACAATATTAATAAATAATAAGCTCTTGAAACGAAATCTAATTTTTTATTTTTTTCGTTCAAATATTGATTCATCAAGACTTGTAGATCTATTGATACGACACGAGTATACGGCCAAGGCGTTAAATCATTGGCCCCAAATTGAACTACATCCACCGATGTTGATTTTTGTCTCCGCGTACGGTTGTATTGACGATACTACGGCATCGACTTCCGTTCGTCCGTGGAAGTAAACAGTTAATGCGTTATTACATTTACATTGTTCGCGGCATAATATTGCGAGCTGATATACGGATGCACGACTGTATAATTGAACGCACATTTAAATACAAAACATTTCGAGTGTTATCGCCATGATATTATGACGGCGTGTCGAGGTGCGTATGATCATGTGCATAGTACGAGAAATAAAACACTGCGCGCGGTTTGATAAACGATTATACGGCAATAATAAAATATCGTGACGCGTGCTCCGAAATGATATTATTATGTCATACCCATTACCTATCGCGAACTCTTAAACGGACGTCGCGTCATAACGTCTCGGACGATTGTTCCGGAAGCGTTCGCGTGCGTGGCAAAACATGTAGGCATATTATTACGTTCGGGAGGTTTCGAACTCGTCTACAGCAATGACCCGCTCGAACCCCAACCGGGTTTCGGTCTTCGCGGTCGTGGTCATCCGACGACGACGACGACGATCGCACTCGCACCGCCGTTTCGGCGAGGACCAGACTCCTTCCGAGCGCGCGAAAACCGTTTCGTAATTTCTGAGAAGGTCGTCCTGTCGCGCGGCAATTCGCCGGGGCCGCGGAACGGGGTCCACGACACGCGCGCAACACGCAGAGCGCCGTGAACCGCGGTTTGACGTCGTCGGCGGTGGAGGCGGTGGCGGCGGTGGAGGCGGTGTAGCGCACACACGTATTACCCGTGCCAGAAACCAGGTATCATCTGATAATACGATGTTATACCGTGCAAAAATTCTAATACGCTGTTTATAAACGTGTTTTACGAGATATTAATACGTCGTAAAAACATCGCACTATTTCGACCGGTTGACGGCCTATACGGTGAGCAGTGTAATGATATAATAACTATTAAGTATTATAAATCATTGCGTGGTCTATGGAAAGTGTTTTTAGGTATTAATTGTGTA